>NC_057743.1:4860336-4984832 GCF_004010195.1 Chiloscyllium plagiosum
CCCCATCAAGCCACACAATGGCACTAACCTGGGGGGAACCACCGCTGCCCCACCTCCTGCAGCGACCGTGTCTCTGGGCCCCGGAGAGGGAACTGGGCCCCTGCCCTGCCCTGCCCAGCCCACTATCACCTGATAAACCAGGGGCAGGACAGGAAGTGACACGGCTGACCCTCCGCACCCTGGCCATGCCCCCTGTTTCCCCCAGCCAATCGTATTCCGGGAAAGGCGGGGGGAGGGGCGCGGGACCTTGGGCCCCATGACCACCAAGGCGGGCGCGGAGTGGAAGGCCCAAAAATTCACCCCTGTCTCTCTGGGGAAGAGGCGCCAGCCCTTGGAGGGGGGAGACACTCCAGCAGTGCGCCGGCAGCGCTGCCCCTCTCCAGGGGAAGAGACTACGGTGCCTCTTGACTGTCCCGCACCGCTGCCCAACATACCCAAACCCCCAGGACTACAGCAGGGCCTCCTGCTGCCACAACTCCTCCGGCCCCTGGGAAGGACTTTAATAACCACACAGGCCATGGTGCGGGCGACAACGGAGGACCTTCTGCTGGGTCGTCGAGCGGTGGAGGGGAGGAAGGTGTTATCCTCGCACCTCCCTCCCAGACTGTTTTTCCGGGGGCCCTGGCCCTGGGGAAGGACCTTTTCCCCGAGGAGCCGGGCGTCCCGGTGTCGGGAGAGGAGCGGGGCCCCGAGCCTCTGCCGCCCAACGACCCAAACCCGGGACGTTCTGGGAAGGGGTGCGCCGAGGAAGGTACCGCCAGTGACCCTGGGGTGGGCGAGGGTTTGAGGCCAGTTAGCGGCGCCGGACCAGCCTCCATCCTCTTGGTGGGGGAGGGGTCGGTGACCGAGGGCGACCTCCCGGAGGAGGGATCGGGATCGGTGGCGGACACCGGGGACGACGCAGACTCTGTCTGCAGTGACATTTTCGAGTCCCAGGTGCCCCCCACCGATCTCCCCTTCATCCCCCTCGTGGAACTCCAGGAATTTGTCGAGGAAACTCTGAGTCGCCGGGATAGAGCCCAACTGGCGCTCGACTGCTGCAGCTCATTCGAGAGAGTTTACTGGTCGGCCCACGCTGCTCGCTAGGCGCCTGGGCTCGACGTGAACGAGTGAAAGCGAGTCAGGAACTTCCTGTGGGCACTTCTGGTGAGGGCAAGGGACTTCGGTGCCCCTCCCTCGTCCTCCCAGTAAATGTGTGTATATAGGTTTTTAACTGTACTGGTGGTGGTTGCACAACGCTTCCGACATGGAGACAACTATAGCCAGCCTCAACATCAACGGCAGCAGGGAGTCGCAGCGCAGATTCCAGACCCTCTCGGTTCTTCGGGACGGGAGGTATGCAGTGTGCTTCCTGCAATAAACCCACACTACCCCGGGAGACGATGCCACCTGGCTTCAGGAGTGGCGAGGGGGGTTCTATATGACTTACCTCACCCGCAGATCTGGCGGGGTGGCTACCTTGTTGGCCCCGCATTTTCAGCCAGAGATCTTGGAGGTCAGGGAGCACGTGCCAGGCCGTTTCTTCACCTGACGGTTCGGCTGGGGGGCGCGGTGCTTCACTTGGTGAACGTCTACGCTCCCCTGGCCGGGCCGAGGCAAGCGAGCTTCTGAGAAGTGTCCGCTCATCTCACCTCCATCGACGAGAACCAGTACGTCATCCTTGGGGGAGATTTCAACTGCGTCCTCGAGGGCAGGGACCACGGCGGTGCCCGCACCGGTTAGACGTCGGGGAGGAGGTTGGGGGACTTGGAAAGAAGGCGTGGCACCCGTCAGCAGCTCCTTATGCTGCTGGCCAACAACGGGTCCCTCGTCTCGGATCCGGAGGGTATTAGGCTCATCGTCCGGAGCTATGACGGCTCTGTTCTCTCCGGATCCGTCCAGCAAGGATGCTCACGGAGTTCTGTGGGAGGACCTGCCACAGCTCGGCCCGGAGGACCCTGGAAGGCTTGACACTCCCATCACCTTAGAGGAGCTGACCGGCACCATCAACCGGCTCTCGAGGGGCAAAACCCCGGGGCTGGACGGGCTGACTGTGGAGTTCTTCAAGGCGTTCTGGGACGTCCTGGGGAGCGACTACGCACAGGTCCTGGGGGAGTGTCTAAATGCCAGACAGCTACCCCTTTCATGGCGCAGGGCAGTCATCGTCCTGCTGCCAAAGAAGGGGGATCTTCGTTTTTTGAAGAACTGGCGTCCTGTCTCCCTCCTCAGCACGGACTACAAAATCTTCGCCAGGGCGTTGTCTTCTTGCCCGGCTTCTGTGCTTGCCCACATGATTCACCCAGACCAGTCCTACACGGTCCCGGGCCGGAGGATACACGACAACGTCCACCTGGTCCAGGACCTGATTCATTTCTGTCGACGGGCGCCTTCCTGTCTCTCGACCAGGAGAAGGCGTTCGACAGGGTCGATCATGAGTACCTGCTCGGGACTCTGCGGGCATTCGGGTTCGGGACGCAGTTCGTCGCCCGGATCCGACTTTTGTACGCCGCCGCAGAGTGTCTGATTAAAGTTAACGGGTCCATGACAGCGCCCCTTCGCTTCAGGAGAGGAGTGCGTCAAGGCTGCCCCCTGTCCGGCCAGCTGTATTCCCCGTGCGTGGAGCCTTTCCTGCACCTCTTGCGGAGGAGGTTGTCAGGGCTGGTTCCGCATGGCGCGGGCGCAGGGGTGGTCCTCTCGGCCTATGCCGACGACGTGCTCCTCACTTTCACCGACCCGGCTGACATGGGGAAGATGCGAGAGTGCCAGGCCGTGTACTCGGCAGCGTCTTCCGCCAGGATCAACTGGGCCAAATGTTCCGGACTACTGGTCGGTCCGTGGCAGGTGGACTCTCTGCCGGAGAGTTACGGGGGTTCAGCTGGAGCACCACCCATCTCTTCTACCTGGGGGTCTACCTCAGCCCGGCTGAGGAATCCTGGCCGGCCAACTGGCAGGAGCTGGAGGCCAAAGTCTCGGCTCGCCTAGGCCGCTGGACAGGACTGGTCCGAGTGCTATCTTACAGGAGTCGAGTGCTGGTCATAAACCAGCTGGTGGCCGCCATGCTTTGGTACCGGCTGGTCACTTTGGTCCCTCCTCTTGGCTTTGTCGCTGGCATCCAGAGAACGTTGGTCGATTTCTTCTGGGACAAAAAGATGCACTGGGTCACTGCGCAGGTCCTGAGTCTCCCTATTGAGGAGGGCGGTCAGTCGCTGGTGTGTGTCCGCACCCAGGTCGCGACATTCCGCCTTCAGACCTTGCAACTAATATTTTATGTCGAGCCTCCTCCTAGGTGGTGTGCCCTGGCGACGTTTTTTTTTCCGCCAGGTGCGTAACCTCAACTACGACACGCAGCTCCTGTTCGTCGACCATGACGGTTTGGAGGTCGCCCTCAAGACGCTGCCTGTCTTTTACCAGGACCTGATCACTGTTTGGAACATTGTCGAATCGCGTCGCGCCTACCCTCCGTCCGTACTCAGAGGGGAGGGCCGTGGCGGCGAGGGTGACCAGGGTCGGGGACGTGCTGGGTGCCGGGGGCCTGGGCTGGACGCTGCCACAGGACATAGCGAGCTGGGCAGCGGTAGACATCCAGTACGTGGCCACCGCCATCAGACGCCTTAAAACGGCGGTGCTCGGACCTGACATAGTGCACCAGTTGGAGGACACTCAGGTGTGCAGTGGGATCCCGTCCGCGCTCACCCCAGCCCGGACGGAATTTCACATTGACCCCAAGGTCCCGTACTTCCCACGGGAGCCTGTGCCCCACAATCTGAGCCGCCTCCGGAATTTTAATTTTGTCCTTTTTAAGGACGTAAAAAGGCAGGTCCTATATCGACTGCTGCTGCACACCGTCCACCTCTTCGCCCTCATCCACTGTCCGGACAAGCCTTGGTGTGCCCATTTGCCACCGGGCGGTGGGGATCCCTAGTGGAGGGCTCTCTACACGGGAGTCCTCCCCCTTTCTCTCGGGGATCTGGGGTGGAGGGTGCTGCATGCAGCGGTCCCCTGTAACCGCAGATTGCAGTGGTTCACGGACTCCCAGTCCAACTGCTTGTTCTGTGGCACCTGTAGACCACGTGTATATTGGGTGTGGGCGTTTGCACTCCCTTTTTGATTTTCTTAACCTCCTCCTCTGCTTTTGGTTGCACTTCAGTCCCACGCTCCTGATCTTTGGGCACGCGGTAAGGAGGAAGGAGGGCAGGTCTGAAGACCTCCTCGTGGGTCTGCTCTTGGGCCTGGCCATACTGGCCATAAACAGGTCCAGGCAGCAGGCCGTGGAGGGGGTCGTTAGGGCCGACTGCCTGCCCCTTTTCCGCGGTTACGTCAGAGCCCGGGTGTCCTTGGAGAAGGAGCACGCGGTGTCCACCAACACCCTGGAGTTGTTCAGGGAGAGGTGGGTGCTGCAGGGAGCGGAGTGCATTATTTCCCCCTCCAACTCTATTTTGATTTAATCCCTGCCCTCCCCTTCCCTGTTTAATCACACAGCATTGCCCTTTGATGTGAAGGGCACAGCTTGTCACTGGCCACTCAGGTGTTTCCTTTCTTCCTGGTGGTGGAAATTGAATAAAGATTCGTACACCTTGTGTCTCTCACTGTGTCTCACACCTACACGCACACAACATGGGTGCTGGCGGAAAAAAATAAGCACTACCGAGTTAGGCGGTGGTGTGGGGGTTAAACAAAAAGAGAAAAAAAATAAAGAAAAAAAAACCATGAGTGTGAGAGGTTATGTTCATTCTGAGAGCTGCCTCTGAGGGAGCTGGATCAGTGTGTGTGCAAGGACTCTCCTCCTTGACTGAAAAAAATAAATAGATCAGTTTCACTGTGTCTCACACCTGCATGCACACACACACATACAACATGGGTGCTAGGGAAAAAATAAGCACTACCGCAGTTAGGTGGTAGTGTGGGGTTAAAGAAAAAAAAAGGAAAAAAAACAAAAGAAAAAAATAGATCAGTACATGGGTGCTAGGGAAAAAATAAGCACGACCGCAATTAGGCGATAGTGTGAAAAAAATAAATCAGTTATGGTTGGCTAGATTTATTTTTTCTGATGACAAGGGTGCAGATTTTAAATTCACCTTTAGGAAGCTTCCATTTGCAGTTTCTAGGTCTTCTAATGGATTCTCAGCTGACAAACTACAACAAGAAGGACTTTAGGGGGGAGAGAGAGAGCAAAGGCTGTTGTTTTCCAGGAGAATTATCTGACTGTTTTCAAATCCAATAACTTTCTTTTTCACCTGCAAACAGAGTTATATGACCTATCACTGAAAGTGTTGCAGACTACACATCTCCATCCAAGTAGTTGCTCCTTGCAAATGTACTGTTGCTGCAGTAACTCATGTCTTAGGCTATGCAAAGTGTTCTTTTCCAAAAGGCTCACTACCTACAGTGGCTCAGTGATCAGCACTCTTGCCTTACAATGCCAGGGACCTACGTTCAATTCCACCCGCAGATGACCATCTGTGTGGGATTTACATGTTCTCCTTGTGCCTACATGGGTTTCTTCTGGGTGCACAAGTCTCCTCCCACAGTCTAAAGATGTGTAGGTTAGGTGCATTAGCCACGTTAAGTTGCCCTACAGTGTGTAGGGTAGGTGGATTACCCATGGTAAATAGAGGTGGGATGCTTTTTGGAGGATCAGTGTGGACTCAATGAGTGATAAAGTCATTCATACAGCATGGAAACAGACCCTTCAGTGCAACCTGTCCACCCTGCTCAGACATCCCACTCTGACCTAGTCCCATTTGCCAGCATTTGGCCCATATCCGTCTAAACCCTTCCTATTCATATACCCATCCAGATGCCTTTTAAATGTTGTAATTGTACCCACCTCCACCGGTAGCTCATTCTATACACGCACCTTCATCTGAGAGAAAAAGTTACCTCTCAGGTCCTTTTGAAATCTTTCCCATCTCATCTTAAACCTACACCCTCTAGTTCTGGACTCCCTCACCCTAGGAAAAAAGACCTTGGCTATTCACCCTTATCCATGCCCCTCATGATTTTGTGAACCTCTAGAAGGTCACCACTGAGCCTTCATTGCTCCAGGGAAAATAACTCAGACTATTCAGCCTCTCCAATGGCCTTTTTTCTGCACTGCAGGGATCCTATGATATGTAATAAAACTGTCCATTTAATATTAAATTAATATATTCGATGACACTTTTTTTTAAATCGACACAATCATAGGCAATGGACTTGAAATAGCTACAAACGTAAACATGGATTTTGATTAATCAAAAATATTTCCCAACGCCAGGTTAGAATCCAACAGGTTTATTTGAAAGTACAAGCATGTAGTGGGTGGTGTAATGATAGTATCCATGTTGCAAAGGACATGTCTTGCAGTGGTTGCCATGATAGGGTTGTATGGTGTTCTGGTCAATGTTATCCTTAAGGCTGGGTAGTTTGGTGCGAACAACAGTCTGTTTAAGATTTGGCGGTTGTTTAAAAGTGAGAAGTGGAGGTGGAGGGAAGAACTTGGCAAGGTACTCATCCTTGTCAATCATGCGTTGCAGGCTGCAAAGAACATTGCGTTGTTTCTCCGCTCCCAGGAAGTACTGGACAACAAAGGGTTCCCTTCAGCAGGTACTCATGTAACTCTGCCAACATTGTCTATCTCATATGTTGCAGACAAGAATGCCCCAGGGCATGGTATATTGGCAAAACCATGCACATGCTGTGACAAATGGATGAATGGACACCACGCAACAATAGCCAGACAGGGATGGCCCCTCCCAAAGGGGGAACACTTCAACGATCAAAGACATTCAGCCTTGGATCTTCGGGTGAACGTCCTCAGGATATGCAACAAACTGAATTGCTGAGTAGAGGCTGATAGCCAAGTTCGGTACCCATGAGGACGGCCTCAACTTGGATCTTGGGTTCATGCCACACTACAGGTGAACCTATTACACTATACACACTCTCGCACACATTCACTCACAAGCACACATACTCTCAGACCCTCTCTGATACATTTCTTTCACAAATACACTCCTCTCACAAGCATATACTCTGTCACATTTGTACACAAACTCTATCAAGCAGGCACACACACTCTCATACACACACGCTCTCTCTCTTACACACATTCCTTCTCCCTCACATATGCGTATAAATGTATGGGGTGAATTTGCATTTGCAGATACAGTCTATTTTGTTCATAAATCACACATCCTGTAGGCAGTCAGTCAATGTGACATTTCATAAATTCCTACTTTAGAAATAAAACCAGTCTGACTCCGGGTTGGCTCTATTCTCATTAATGCATTTTCTGAGCTGAGATGACTTGTTCTTATACACTGATAAAACTTTATTACCTCAAGGTTGTGACTTGAAAAGAATTCTGGGATTTGCATATTAATCAATCAAAACCTGGACCCCCAATCGAAGTGATTAAAGACTTAATGGCCACCTAGGTTTGTCTCATACATCACATCACTTGTATGACAGTTTTATTTATTAATTCTGTGGCCTACGTACCTGTTTTACGAGCTACCTGTTGAAGGAGCAGCGCTCTGAAAACTTGTACTTTCAATTAAACCTGTTGGACTACAACCTGGTGTTGTGTGATTTTTAACTTTGTCTACCACAGTCTAACACTAGCACCTCCATATCAAAAATATTTCCGACTGCCCTTCCACACAAACCTTGATTAAGTGAGTGTCTACCTATATCCTGAAGTAACAATCCAAAGAAAAATCAAATATCTCAGATGCTGAAAAAAAAACAAATGACGTTGGATAAACTTAAGAAACAGTCTGCATCTGTGCAAAGTTTGAGTCAATGACTTGAAATATTGAGTCAATCTCTCTTGTGAAGAAAGGCATCTGATTTATAGAGCGAGAGTGAGAAAGAATTTGATTTTAAATTGCTCACATATACAGTTCTTAACTTCTCTCAAGGATTTAAAAAAATAACTTGGTAAGACAATCATTTTGAAACAGTGACTTAATCCAGCATGTGCCAGACAGCAGGGATCCCCCGAAGAGTTGATGAAAGTTCGTTTATGCAGCAATCTTTGTTTTAACCGACACCTTAATCAAATGGCACTGTCGATAAACTGGCAAAAATTGCATACCATCAAATACCATGATGACCAAGCATTCATGCTACAAATAAAGTATAACAGTGATATGTACACCTCGTGCATTATTCTTCCATTACTTACTATGTTTTTACATTGATTTTAGAAGGCGTGTTGATGTTTTTGCATAAATTTTTTCAGGGATGTTGATGTCTTGAATCTTGATTAGGGTTCATGCAGTTATGCACACATCTTGATTACTCAGAATATTTGATCAACTAACATACTTCTGGGTGCTGGTTAATAAGCAGCTTGCTGTAATTCATAACTTTTATTCTTAAAAGGGGTCAAGTTAAAGAATATGTCAGAAAAGGCAGAATAAAAAACCCTTTAGCTAAACGCGTGTTTTATTTCTATGAGTGCCATCAGGTTACCTATCTTGTGGTAAATACAAGGGCATTGTTTAATTTCTATGACAGAAATGTGGCTGCAGAGTGAACAAAACTGGGAACTGAATACTAAAGAATTCTCAACATCTTGAAGGGACAGGCAAAAAGGAAAAGGAAATGAGACGGGACTGATAATAATGGTGGAATTGGTGTATTAGTGACAGTGGAATAATTGTTTAATATTGTTCAACATATTTTAATAAATCTTATTTTATTAAAGCTTTTAATATATTTTGCCAATCCATCACAACTAACCTCTTCCTCATATTTCATAATTTGCCTTGTTTAGATTTAAGAACCTCACTTAGAACATAGAACATAGAAGAATACAGCGCAGTACAGGCCCTTCGGCCCTCGATTTTGAGCCGATCCAAGCCCACCTAACCTACACTAGCCCACTATCCTCCATATGCCTATCCAATGCCCGCTTAAATGCCCATAATGAGGGAGAGTCCACCACTGCTACTGGCAGGGCATTCCATGAACTCACGACTCACTGAGTAAAGAACCTACCCCTAACATCTGTCCTATACCTACCCCCCTTAATGATTGACCACAGCTTTTTTTAAAACTTCATGGAAGGTTCTTAGATTAGATTAGATTACTTACAGTGTGGAAACAGGCCCTTCTGCCCAACAAGTCCACACCGACCCGTCGAAGCGCAACCCACCCATACCCCTACACCTAACACTACGGGCAATTTAGCATGGCCAATTCACCTGACCTACACATCTTTGTGACTGTGGGAGGAAACCGGAGCACCTGGAGGAAACCCACGCAGACACGGGGAGAACGTGCAAACTCCACACTCCTGAGGTGGGAATTGAACCCGACTCTCTGGCGCTGTGAGGCAGCAGTGCTAACCACTGTGCCACCCACTATTTTGCTATGGTCATTATTTCTTGGAAGAACAGAATGTAGAATCTGTTTGGATGGAGCTAAGAAACAACCAGAGACAACAAACATTAATAGGAGTGGCTTAAACACCAAATGGGCAGAGGTAATGAGTGACACTGCATAAATCAGGAAATTAGAGATGCAAGTAGCAAGGGAAATATAGAAATCTTGGTTGCCTTCAATTCAGGTAATGTGGTGGCTCAGTGGTTAGCACTGCTGCCTCAGTGCCAAAGACTTGGGTTCAGTTCCACCTTTGGGTGACAGTCTGTGGCATGTGTTGAATAGCCTTACTTCCATATAATAGGGATTCTACATACAAACCAAGTCTCATGAACACCAATACCTTGGAGGAAGAATTCCAAGAACATGTTTTAGATAGTTTTCTACAGCAATATGTTTTGGACTCAACCGGAGCACAAGCTATTTTTCATCTAGTATTATGAAATGGTGAAGGGTTAATTAATAATCTGGTTGCTAAAGAACCTTTAAGAAATAATGACCATAGTAAAACAGAACTTTCCATGAAGTTTGAAAAAAAAAGTGGCTAATCAGAAGTGAGATTCTTAAATCTAAACAAAACAAATTATGAAATAGGAGGAAGAGGTTGGTTATGGTGGCTTGGCAAAATATATTAAAAGCTACAATATTAAAAGCTAAGGTAAAAACAAGAGAGGTATCGCTAATAAAGGAAGCTAAAGATTGTATTAGATGAAAAGTGGAGGCTTTTAAGTTGCCAAGAAAGGTTGTAAGCCTCAGAATTGGGAACATTTTAGAATTAAGCACATTAAGAAGTCAATACTGAAAGATAGGAGAGAATGTTACTGTAAAATAGCTTAAGCAGTCAAATCACCTAATATGATCACAGAATTTTGAAATTTGAATTTTGAAACTGAATTGATTAAATAAAATACAATAGCAATGACAGGGCCAGTAATGTGTTGTAGTCTTGGCAAGTGAGAGCTGGTAGACATTGGTGTGATCCACAGCAACCACATCTGTTGTGTCTGCAGCTTGAGGAACTTCCATTGGAGTTGATGAACTTGAGTCTCAAGCTCGGATACTATAACGCATCAGTATGTCAGGATATGGTGATGATCATTTAGAACTGAGATAAGAAGAAATTCCTTTGCTCAAAGTGCTGTAAATACTTATAAATTTCTACCCCCAGAGAGCTGAATCTATTTAAGGCTGAGATGGACAGATATTTTATTTAATCACTGAATCAAGGGATACAGAAAGTGGACAGGAAAATGGAATTGGAGGCCAGGATCAACCATATCAAATGATAGAGCAGGCTCACAGGACCATATAATCTAATTTTGCTGTGATGGAATGTGCAATATTTGTATATATTATCATTATGAGAATTTGAATTTCAAAATAGAGGTAGATTACTTATGTAAAGGGTTTACTTTTAAAACATCAAGGTTACAGAATGTTAAGTTCCAAGAAGAACCAGAAGGCCAAAGTGTTAAACAGCAGGAGGTATTCATGCTACAGGAAACAAAACTAAGCTGCTTCCTAATGACATCATTATGTCACATGACCTGATTCATAACGTGACAGTACAACATACTTATACAAATACACATCTCCCTTTTACATCAGAGAATACAATGAAAACATTCATATATATCAGTCTGTGGGTACGATGTTCCAGAGAAAGCTAATTCCTGCATGGCTGCCACAGCAACAAGCTCTGTTTATTTTTCTCATTGGCTTTAACCTCTGGTTTTTAAGTGTACTAGAAAATCATTTGTCATTGTCTTTTCTGGAGTCAACAATATGGGGGTTTGCACAATGGGTTTGCACCATTAAGGTACTGTCTCCGTCAGATGCTCCAGTTACTGTTCTGTCCTCAGGTGTATCCAGGTCTCTCTTGGCACAATTAATTGTGGATCTTCAATTAAGATTGACTCTGGTAGATTGCTCTGGTTGTCAAGAGTTGATCTATATACCTTTTCCATACAACATTTCCCATCTGTACGGTGCAAGACACCAGTCCAGTCTGTACTTCAATGGTGATTGGTATCACTTCTCACCAGCGCTGTAATTCCTTATCAACACTGCTTAAAACTGCTAAGCGGTCAAGCAGGTTGTGTTCTTGTATATTAACCAAAAAAATGTCTCAGTGTTTTGATTAGTGATCCTTGTTCATGAGTTACCTCTAAGGAATCTTTTATTGTCTGAACAATTAGATTAGATTACTTAGTGTGGAAACAGGCCCTTTGGCCCAACAAGTCCACACCGACCCGCCGAAGCGAAACCCACCCATACCCCTACATTTACCCCTTACCTAACACTACGGGCAATTTAGTATAGCCAATTCACCTGGCCCTGCACATCTTTGGACTGTGGGAGGAAACCGGAGCACCCGGAGGAAACCCACGCAGACACGGGGAGAACGTGCAAACTCCACACAGTTAGTCGCCTGAGGCGGGAATTGAACCCGGGTCTCTGGCGCTGTGAGGCAGCAGTGCTAACCACTGTGCCATTTCTTCCACAATAGAATAAAACAAAAACTGGAAGTATTGAAGATCTCAAACAGATGAAAAGAAAAAGAAAAATTAGTTGTTTCAGATAACTAAGCCTCGTAAAGATCTGATTTGATTTACTACTGTCACACGTACCATGATTTTGACAAAATTCATTCACAGGATATGGCCCTCATTGGCCAGCATCTAGAGTCTATTCTTAATTGTCAAGAGGGCAATTAAGATTCAACCAACATTACTGTGGGTGTGGAGTCACATGTAGGCCAGACCAGGTAAGGAATATCAGTTTCCAACCCTAAAGGACATGAGTGAACCAGATACGTTTTTTATGACAATCGACAATGAATTCATAGTAAGCATTCAACTCTTAATTCCACATTACTTTTTATTGAATTCAAATTCCACTGTCTACCATGGCAGAATTCAAACTCAAATCTCCAGAACATGATCTGGGTCTCTAGTTTAACAGTCCAGAGATGATACCACTAGGCCATTGCCTCCTGCAGTGAAAGGTATTGTTTTGCATGCCATACAGACAAATTATACAGTACGTAAGTATATCAATAGAAAAGAATGCAGAATATAGTGTAAGAGAAAGATCAATTCTAATATATGAGGGGTCCATTCATAAGTCTGATAACTGTGGAAAAGAAGCTGTTCGCACACGTTTTCAAACTTTTGTATCTGCTACGCAATGGAAGAGAGTGTAAGAGAGTATAACCGGGGTGGGAGGTATCTTTGATGATGTTGACTGCTTTCCTGAGGCAGCAGGTAATGTAGACGGAGTCAATGGAAAGAAGGCTGGTTTTTGTGATGGACAAGGCTGTGTTCACAACTTTCTTAATTTCTTGGGCAGAACAGTTGCCATACCAAGCAGTGATGCATCTGGATATGGTGCATTTATAAAAATTGATGAGTCATTGTGGGCATGCCAAGTTTCCTTTGTTGTCTGAGGAACTAGAGGCACTAGTGTGCTTTCTTACCTGTAGCATCAATGTTGGCGGACCAGGATAGGTCATTGGTGACATTTACTCCTAGGACCTTGAAGCTTTCGAACATCTCCACCTCAGTACCATTGATACAGACAGAGGCTTGTCCTCCACTCTGTTTTTGAAGTCAATAGTCAGCTCTTTCATTTTTCTGGCACTGAAGGAGAGATCATTGTTTTTACACCATGCCACCAAGCTGTCTATCTCTATCCTGTACTCTGTCTCATCATTGTTTGAGATCCAACCCGCCACACTGGAGTCATTTGTAAATGGAGTTACAGCTGAACTTAACCACACAGTTGAGAGTGTATTAGGAGTACAGTAAGCGGCAGAGTACGCAGGCTTGCAGGCACCAGTGTTGAAGATTATTATGGAGCATGTGTTGTCATCTATTCTTACAGGATTGCAGTCTGCAGGTCAGGAAGTCAAAGATCCAGTTGCAGAGCAGAAAGCAGAGCTCAGAGTTTGGAGATGAGATTGTTTGGAATTATAGTGTTGAAGTCAGCCCTAAAGTTAATAAATTGGACTTTGACATATGTATTCTCCAATATTTCAACAGTTTTCTATGAAGATGTCGTCTTCATAATTGCAACTTCAAGCCATTTAGTATGTCCACTAATACTATGAAAAACATTTTGCTTCCAAAAAGCATAGTCAGTATGGATTTTTTGCCATTCTGACCATTTCCATGGTGTAATGGCAGGTCGCAAACTCTTGCACAAGCTGTAAATATTCCTGCTTTCTTCTCAATTTCAGAGTTGAGCCCCGACTATCAAAAATAGATTCTGGCTTTCTCTTTCCTTTGGATAAGGCCACAGTGACCTTCATATAGTTGACTGAAATCACTTTTCCTTAGCTGTGGTGGAGTGATGACCCTCATTCCCCATATGAGAAATTGTGCTTGTATAGATTGTACCAGCATTCATGTGACATATTGCTTCAATTCTGATATTATTCCTGTGACTTTACTATGAAATACCTTGTCCATACTAGTGTACTTCTTAACTTGTCCTGCTATTGCCACAGTATTCTCGATTAGTTTGAATTAGAAAATTTCGACATATGGATTGTTTGTAGTGAACTCATTTGGCAAAGGTAATCTAGAGAGCCCATCAAATTGCTCATGTAGGTTGTATTATTGAGATATAATTGTATAAGAATGAGCTGATACCCACCTCTGTATAGTTTGCTGATAGAGAATGAGCCTGTATGAGGCTCAAATAATCTGTTGGTAGGATAGATTCTGGCCATACAGGTTTTTGGGGAATCATCTAATGCCAAAGCTTCTTTCTCTATCTGTGCATTGTTCAGTTCTGCCTTGTTTAATGATTGTGACACAAAAGCTATTGCTTACCCTATGCCATTGAATAACATTTGAGAAATACTTCTCCCACTCCATGTGGTGATGCATCACACACTATTTAAAACAGAATCTTTGGATAAAAATAGGTCAGGACTTCTGACTTTAATAAAGATTTTTTGGCTTGACTAAAGTGTCCTTCATATTGATCTTCCCATTTCTGAATTTTTTGCAAAATTAACCTGATGGGGTCAAGTTAACAGAAAGTACATGCTAGGTTTCAAAAACTAGCAAGAAACTATCACAACTAAATAAATTCCAATGATAGGTAAACAACTATGATCAGCTGAAATATAATACTACTCGTAAAAACTCTAACCCTCTTCTTCAACCCCTCTATGCACATATACAGACAGACACAGACAAAAAATTGGTGGTGGTGGTGGTGGGGGGAGGGGGGAGGAGGAGGAGAAGGAATAAAACAAATGGAGGAACATTTTAATAGCACCAGTCCTCAGGGATTTGATGAAGTATTATTTTTGTTTCCCAAGTCCTTCAGTTCTTTAATTGCACTTTCTATTGCATTTCAATATCCTTTTATCTATTTTCTTTTCAACGATCCATCCAGTACCAAACACATCAATGTTGCCTCAAAGGCTACTTGTTCAGGCTATGTGCTTTACTATATCACAGTTGTTCTGGTAATAATCCTGAATCCAGCATTAACGTTAACAATAATGAATAGAATTAGTCACATCTTATGTGCAGGTAAAAATCTAACTTTCAATTTTATAAGAATGGGAGCTCAGAGGAAAGACTTGACTGAATTTTGCATTCAATCCTTTCCTCTAATTTGAATTATGTCCCAGCATAAATTAAATTGGCGGAAGCACAGTTGACTGCATAGTGCAAAATATGCAAATTTCTGCAGGACACCAATGAAACGATAAGGATTGTTATGATATCTGTTACAATGCGGAGGTCAAACCCCTCTGCTAATTAAAACTGAAGTATTTGGAAAAGCTTGCCTCACCTCTGTTAAAAATGTGAATGAGTGAAAGAAAACCCCTGATTTCCCCCACTTAAAGAAAAAGTTAACAATTTATTTTCCTAACTCTAACAGTGAACACTAAACAAAAAGTACTAACAAACCCAAGCTTCCTTTTTCTTAACTTATCACTATCTGACCCCAACTCTATTAAAATGCTGCTCCAATAACACAATTTCTAAATATTAAGTTAATGTAATCTCTCAAAGTCCATACAATCTCTTATGCTGTCTTCCTTCCTTCCATCCATCCATCTGAATCTGCCTTGTTTTACCTGGGCCGTCTTTTTTTTTATTATTATTATGAGTATCTTTGTATAAAATTCCTTGGTACCTTTAATGGTGCCTTCTGAAAGATTTCTTTGAGACCCCTTTCAGATGAGGTGCTCTCATGTTCAAGGGGCAGTTAACTGTGACAGATTTTCAAAATGCCCTTCCTTTTTATATCCCGCAACACTCATACCCTCTTACTGGTCCAATGTTGTCAACACAATCAAATTCAAATTCAACTGGTTTTCACTATCCTGGGCATAATTTAAATGAATTGGTTAAACTCAAATCTATTGTCTTACATCAAAACACAACACCAATCCAATGGTTACATGTTATCAATTCTCAGCACTCTCTGCATCTGTCAGCTAGCTACAGACACATGTGCTATCAAAATCTCTCAGCTCAGAAACACACCCTCTCTTAAAGTGACCATATACACTTTCAATTTCGTAATATGTCCAAAGAAGGACTGTGCATTTTTGTCAAGGTGAAAGGTGGGCAGAGCTACTGCTCTTTATACGAAGAGTTGGATATTCTTTTATAGGAGACTTGAGAAGAAAATTGTCCATGTTTGGAATTAAAGATCATCTGACAGTGAAACTTAGAAACAAACTGCATGAAAAGAGATCACTCACTGAGTCATTTACACAGAATTAGTTTAGTTTGTAATGATCATGGTTATTTCGGGATGTTCTTGGACCAAAATGTCTCATAGACCTTGACCTTGGCTTGTCAAGTTTAAGTGTCAAATTCTGCAGATGATACAAAACTTGTAAATGTAGTAAACAATGAGCAAGACATGGACTGGTAAAATGGCACAGACATGAAAATTAAGAGTGGACAGAAACGCGATACATTTTGGTGAAAAAAATGAGTTGACTTTTCCAAGCCCCTGAATAATATTGGCAATGGTGATTCAACTCATAAAACAAATTTCAAGATCAGAACAGAGATTCACGATGTCAAGAAAAAAATGAACTTTCCATTCAAGATTTGAACAGATATCAGTAGCACGTTACATTGCCTCACCTAAATGCATTTACTATTTTTCCAAAAGCTGAAGAGAAAGTGGACAGTAAAAATTCCCAAAATCCACATTAGAGTAGCTACCTAACAGTTCCGACTCTCTGCTTGGACCTCAGGACTTCCAGCTTTCTTTCTCCAACATCTCAGAGCACATTGTCAGTGACTGTCTGCAACCTCCCAATCACTGAGATCAGATTCAGGCATGCATCAGCTTCACCACATCATCAGGACACATTTCAGATGAATTTGAAATGTAGTTCTCTTCACCAAGCTATACTTTGGAGATCAGAGACATCTTACATTGCAAACCTGCTCCCAGGACACCCTCAGTGATTGACTTGTGGGAGCATTGAATCAGAGGGCAGCAGAAACGTCACTGAGAGGAATTAGATTAGATTCCCTACAGTATGGAAACAGGCCATTTGGTCCAACAAGTCCACACTGACCCTCCAAAGAGTAATCCACCCAGACCCATTCCCCTACACTATACTTACCCCTGACTCATGCACCTAACACTAGGGGCAATTTAGCATGACCAATTCACCTGACCTGCATATCTATGGATTGTGGGAGGAAACCAGAGCACCCGGAGGAAACCCATGTAGACACTCGGAGAATGTACAAACTCCACACAGACAGTCGCCCAAGGCTGGAATTGAACCTGGGTTCCTGGCACTATGAGGCAGCAGTGCTAATCACTGAGCCACCGTGCCACCCATGCGGCTCCAATTCTGGGAGATGGCACCATAGTCACAACGACTAGGGAACAGATTGTGACAGGACACATTGAGAATTTGTTCTGTTTCTGCTCTTTTCCCCCCCACACAGGTTCATTGGAACCTAGAATCCAGGTAGAGAAAGGGTCAACGTCACTGTGGCCACAATGCAGCAAAAGTGCAGAGGAATTGTGGGAGAAAACAGATGTTCCAGCAAATCTAAAACCATAGCCGACCTGCAATGGATGCCAAACATCCACCATATGAAGAATGCAAAGCTGAAGATCCCATCAGTATGCAAAGGAAGTACGGAAGGCCAGAGTCTATTGTCTTCAATGTCATTTCCTCCAGGCGAGCAAGGTGCATTGACATGGCCAACTGAGATGTCCCGGGACACAGAACTTGAAGAAGTCATATTAGACTCAAAATATTAACACTGTTTCTCTCTCCACAGATACCACCAGACCTGCACAATTTCTCCAGTGTACTATAATTGTTTAAGATTTCCAGAATAGTTTGGTTTTATTTGTGCAAGTGTCTTTTTCAGAATGGCAAGATGTAGCTAGTGCACTGCCAGGCGGAACAGTGCTGGATCTCAACTATTTACAAACAGCAAAGATGTCAATACCAAATGGAGCCAAGCGTAAGGTAGCTAAATTTGCTGATAAAACCAAGATTGCTGAAAAAGTAGTCAAGAGGAGGCAGAGAGCCTGATAGGTTACAAAGAAAGGGACAAAAATTTGGAAGATGAAGTAACAAGAGGAAACTGTGAACTTGGCAACTTTGAAACTGAATTGAGCAGGTGTCATGAGCACTAGTAAGAACACATAAGTACTGTAAACAATTTTTAGTGTGTAATTTTGAAATATATTTTGTTTTAAAAGAGGAGCTTGATACAGCAAAAATTGGCTGCAGGTGTAATTTAGCTGGCTGCCTGGAGACACAGACTCTCAAAATGTCGCATCTACTGGTGAAAAAGAAACTTCAAACAACAGCCCTTCATAGGGGAGAAACAGCAAGTTGAAACAAATTGGGTCCCAAACAGCAGACACATTTTGTGTTTTACCTTCGAAGAATACACCAGTTTTAACTCTACTGGAGTATGCTTGTGGTTTTGAATGTTGTTGTATGTACCAGCCAGGGTTTGAGCATTAACATGCTTTGAAATTCATGGTCAAAGAACTATTCCTGAGTGCCCCATGTGTTGCAAATACTCTCTGAATAATGGAAGTCAACTTGCTATCAGCCAGCCAAAATGAAACAGGACTGAAATAAAAGGACTCCCGCTCTCACCCTGAATGCTGAAATTCAATCATGGTTGAAAGGAATCAGAATCACAACCAATCTGCATAATTAAATCTGCAAATACGGAAGCATGGGACTGAGGGTGATTCAGTGATTTGGATCAGAAATTGGCTAGGTGAAAGAAGACAGAGGGTGGTGATTGATGGGAAATGGTCATCCTGGAGTTCAGTTACTAGTGGTGTACCACAAGGATCTGTTTTGGGGCCACTGCTGTTCATCATTTTTATGAATGACTTGGTTGAGGTAGTAGAAGGATGTGTTAGTAAATTTGTGGATGACACTAAAATTGGTAGAGTTGTGGACAGTGTGGAAGGATGTTGCAGGTTACAGTGGGACATAAATAAGCTGCAGAACTGGGTTGAGACGTGGCAAATGGAGTTTAATTCGGAAAAGTGTGAGGTGATTTATTTTGGAAGGAGTAACAGGAATACAGAGTACTGAGCTCATGGTAAGATTCTTGGTAGTGTGGATGAGCAGAACGATCTCAGTGTCCATGTGCACAGATCCCTGAAAGTTGCTACCCAGGTTGATAAGGTTGTTAAGAATGCGTACGCTGTGTTGGCTTTTATTGGTAGAGGGATTGAGTTTCAGAGCCATAAGGTCATGTTACAGCTGTACAAATCTCTGGTGTGGTCGCACTTGAGGTATTGTGTACAGTTCTGGTCACCGCTTTAGAGGAAGGATGTGGAAGCATTGGAAAGGCTGCAGAGGAGATTTACCAAAATGTTGCCTGGTATGGTGGGAAGATCTTTCGAGGAAAGGCTGAGGGACTTGATGCTGTTTTCATTAGAAAGAAGAAGGTTAAGAGGTGACTTAACGAGACATACAAGATGATCAGAGGATTAGATAGGGTAGACAGTGAGAGCTTGTTAACTTGGATGGTGATGGCTAGCACGAGGGGACATAGCTTTAAATTGAGGGGCGATAGATATAGGGCAGATGTCAGCGGTAGGGTTCTTTACGCAAAGAGTTGTAAGGGCTGGAATGTCCTGCTTGCAACAGTAGTGGACTCGCCAACATTAAGGGTATTTAAATGGTCACTGGATAAACATAATGGAATAATGTAGGTGAGATGGACTTTAGACTGGTTGCACGGGTCAGCGCAACAGAGAGCTGAAGGGCCTGTACTCCGCTGCAATGTTCTATGTTCTATGTAAAGATTGCGAATGTGAGTATTCAACTGCCAATGTCAACATGACTAGTATCCTCCACTGCAATGGTCACAATATCTGACCTTTGCAGACAATTTAGAGAATGATCTGTGTATATTTATTTTTAAAATCCTTTTAGATGTGTCTCTTATTCCTTACCTGTATCAATTTACATTGCATTACTAATTTGTCTTGCATTTAGTAATTAATAAACTCACTCTTTGTGAACTCAAAAAGCCTATTTAAATTGTCTCCTTTTAAAATATAAGTTCAGTTGAGTCTGGGAGAAAGGTGAGGTGAGAATAGCAACCCCTGACATCAAGGTAACATCCGACCAACTGTGACATCATGAAGCCCTAGCAAAACTAGAATCAATGGCTATCAGGTGACAAACTCTCTGCTGGTTAGTCATATCTGACACATTGGAAGATGGTTGTGGTTGTTAGAGGCCTGTCATTTCAGCTCTAGGACATCTCGCCAGGGGTTCATCAGGGTTGTGTCCTAGGCTCAAACATTGATTTTCAATGACCTTTTCTCCACCATTAGGTCAGAACTGGAAATGTTCACCAATGATTGTATCATGTTAGCACCATTCATGACTCCTCAAATACTGAAGCAGTTCACGTTCAAATGCAATAAGCTTTGTAAAATATGGAGAAATAGCAAGGAACATTTGCACCACACAAATGCTAGGCAATGATCATCTCTAATCTGAGACAATCTAACCGCCACCCCTTGACATTCAATGGTGTTATCATCACTGAATCCACTACTATCAACATCTAGGGGGTTACCACTGACCAGACACTCAACTGGACCCTCCACATAAAGACAGTGGCTCCAAAAGCAAGTCAGGGGCTAGGAACATTGCAGCAAGTAATTCATCCCCTGACCTCCCAAAGCCTGTCCATCATCTACAAGGCACAAATCAGGAATGTTATGGAATACTCCTCACTTGCTAGATGGGTGCAGTTCCACCAACACTCAAAAAGCTTGACAGCATCCGAGACAACGTAGCCTATTTGATTGGCATCACATCCACAAGCATCCACTCCCTTCACGACTGATGTTCAGGAGCAGCAGTGTGTACTGTCTACAAAACACATCACAGAAATTCACCAAAAATCCTTAGACAGCTCATTCCAAACCAACAATTATATTCATCTGGAAGGGCAAGGGCAGCGGATGCATGGCAACACCACCGCCTTTAATTTCCTCTCCATGTCACTCATCATCCTGACTTGTAAATATATCAATGTTCCTTCACTGTCACTGGGTCAAAATCCTGGAATTCCCTTCCTCAGGGAATTGTGGGTCAACTTACAGCACATGGAATGCAGCGGTTCAAGGCGGCAGCTCACTGCCCCTTTTCAAGGACAATTAGGGATGGGCAATAAATGCTGACCAGACAGCGATGCCCATGTCTCATGAGTGAATAAGTGAATAAAAGGCAGCAACAAGGGGAGGAATCCTTTTAAAACTAACATTGTTGTAACCAACCAAGAGATCAGAAGAATAAAGAAGGGTATTCAGCTCCTCATCTGGAACCTTAATATTTTGGGTATCCCACCTGGAGCCATAAGAAATAGGAGAACCTCACCCAGAGACTGGGTATAACATGGTATACTATTTAAATGGAGAGAAATTACAGAATCCAGAAGAACAGAAGGATCAGGGTGTACTATTACTGTTACATGTTCTGGAAAGACTTAGTTTTCAGTACAGCAAATGATTCAGAACACAAATGGAATGTTGTATTTTATTGCAAGGGGATTGGAATGAAATTTTACTGCAGCAATGCATGGCCTTGATGAGAACGCATCTGGAGTACTATGTACAGTTTTAGTCTCATTATTTGAAAAATAAATAGTTCAGAGAAGGTTCACATGACTTATTCTTCTATGAAGAGAGTTTTTAAGAACATTTGAAAAGGATCGGTCTTTATCCATTGGAGTGTCTTATTAAAATATATTAAGTTACTGAGGAGACTTGGCAGATGAATTCTGAAAGGATGTTTTCTTTTGTAGGAGAGATTAGAATGAGAGGACACAATTTAAGATTAAGAGGTCTTGCTTTTAAGAAAATAAGGTTTTTTTTTCTTTCCCAGTAGATTGTCAGGATGAGGTAATTTTCCCCTGAAAACAGTAAACACTGGGTCATTGTATTTATTCAAACCTGGATTAGAGAAATAGGTTTTTAATAGGCAAGGGTTATTAGAGATGTACAAGTGCTCCTTAAACAGCCTCCCCACTTCAGTTAGGCATTTCCCAATTGTCCCCAATTTATACTCCACAGCTCCTGTCTCAGAGTAGTACGATTTCCCCTCCTCCAATTAAAAACTTCACATACTGTCTGTTCCTATCCCTCTCTACGGCTATGGTGAAGGTGAGGCAGTTGTGATCACTGTCACTGAAATGCTCTCCCACCAAGACATCTGACACCTGGCCTGGCTTGTTGCCTAGCACCAAAACCAATATGGCCTCCCCCCTAGTTGGCCTATCAACATATTGAGTCAGGAATCCCTCTTGGGCACACCTGACAAAAACAGCCCCATCGAGACCATCTGTGCTAAGGAAGTTCCAGTTAATATTGGGGAAGTTGAGCGACTGGTGGACAAACACATGGATGACAGTAAATTGAGGGGTATGTAAGTTAGGTTGATCTTAGATTGAGATAAATACTCAGCACAACATCATGGGCCAAAGGGCCCGTACTGTGCTGTACTGTTCTATGTAAACTACTATAAAAGAACAAGTGAAAATTCAGGTTATAATGTTCCTCAAGTTGTCTCTATTCATCGCCTGAATTTAATTTTCAGAAAGCTAATATCAAAATGCTTGGATCCATAATAAATTCTCAACATTTTAAAACAAATTCATTAGCTCTGCATATACTAATGAGACCAACGTTAATTTGAGCAGCACTAATTTTAACTTTTAACACTTCAAAAAAAATGCAACAAGCAAAGAGTTAAAATTGCAGCAGCCCATTTCTCACAGACAACATCTTTTTAAACATAGGATTTTTGTCAGCAGGTTGAGCCTCATTTATAGGTTAAAATTGGGTTCCAGTGACCCCAGACTGCTGTTGTGCTGTATTTGCCAATAAGATCTCCTAAGAAGCAGGAGGATAATCAAGAGAGACTCAACAAGGTAGCAGTCCTCCTTCAGATTCTTTAAAGGAGCTCAGGCTTCCGTTGAAGCAAACTTTTCAACTCATCCTTGGATGTCAAATCCTTTCCAACCCTCCTAAGAGTCATACAACATGGAAACAGACCCTTCAGTCCAGTAGTCCACACCACATTCCCAAACCAAACTAGTCCCACTTGCCTGCATGTGGCCCACATCCCTCCAAACCTTTCCTATTCATGTACTTACCCACCCCAACCTATCCCCATAACCCTGCCTTTCCCATGGCTAATCCACTTGGCCTGCAAATCCCTGGACACAACGGGCAATTTAGCATGGCTAATCCATCTAAACCGTACACCTTTGGACTGTGGGAGGAAATGGGAGCACCCAGAGGAAAGCCATGCAGACACAGGGAGAACATGCAAACTCCACACAGACAGTTACCCGAGGGTGGAATCGAACCCAGGTCCCTGGCATTGTGAGGCAGGAGTGCCAATCATTGAGCCACTGTTCCTCCCAACAATTCATTCCACACTATATAAAAAAGTTGCCACTCACATCCTTTCTAAATCTTTCTCCTCTAACCTTCCAAAATATGCCCCCTAGTTTTGAATTTGTCCACTCTAGGGAAAACACTCCTGTCATTTTATAAAATGCCTGACTGCTTTCTAGGGTACCAGGGTTACCCTCAACAAACTCACCTGTTACCAAAATCATGCTTCCATTAGCTGGCAATCTACCTGGTTTATGAATGAGCTAGAGATCTGAACATCCAAAGTAGACATGCAGCTATTACAACTTCTCATTGGGCCTCATGCTATACCATTATAAGTGTTGCCTTGCCGTTGGGGAACACCACACTAGTACCAATCAATAAAATCAAGCCTTAACTTTCTTCTGCAATTTTGATTCTGATCTCTATATGTATCAGGAACCACTGGAAACACTATCTCTTTTTACCTTGAAATATCACAATTTGGTAGAAAAGAGTAGCCTACTAAAACACCCTTTTTACCAATATCACTTCAGAAACAAAGTTTAAGAAAAGCTTTCACTAAAAAAATGATCAACTACAGGAGAAGTGAAACTTGTCAAGAAAACCTCTACGGTCCCCATAGGTGATGGCATATTCATTTTGACTCTGCTGTTGCCACCTTTTAAACCTCAGCTTGATAAGCAGACAAAAATCTGATAAAATCTTTAAATTTTCTCATTCACAGGAGGTTGGTACTCTCAAAGCAAATTTGGCGAGAGGTTTAAAGAGTCATGAGTAAAGAATGAAATTTCAAAAGAAACATGAAAATCAACAGTCAATTTAATAAAACCCAATTTTGAAAAATTTATGAGAAAATCTGAATCTGGTGCACTTAGAACCAGGGGAGACAGAAGTAAAAACTGGATCCTGAACTGTCATTACTCGTTTTACTTTTAGTTTAATAACTTGTGTTTTGGATTGTGTCATCTATCGTAACATCCTGTGCTCCCAGGATGCCCTGAGCTAATTTTAGGTTACTGGTGCTTGCTGCAGACACAATGTGTTATTTCTTCTTTTGCATGCCAATGATCAGTACGCTTGTTTGTATAGGTATATGTTTTCAGCCTTTTGAGAGTTACAAAATAAAATTATTTATTCTCTCTGAAAATAACAATGCTTCTCTATCTGTCTTACCCGCATTGTCAGACACATACACAAATATTAGACACAGATGGAGGGAACATATGCTTATAGGTTATAAGCGTCTCAGTCTATTTCATGTCTGCCCTGTAGTTTCTTAGATGAAGTGAAGGCTTTAAAATTGAAACGTAAGTCTGTAAAGAGAAGGATTCTTGTGAGATTTCCTGTTTTCAGGATTTTCTGAAGGCTGGTTCTCAAGTAAATTTGATGTTGGGACAAATAGCAGATGGGGAGGATTGGGCAGAGCGCATTAGGATATCACGCTTAAAATACACTGCTATTTATTACTTTGACTGCTTTATGATTCATTAGTTTGATGTCTTTATCTGGCAACCTTCTGTCTTGAAGTAGTTTCCAGCTTATTTTAAAACAGACAACAAAAAATGGTTTTGTCACCATGTGGACTTTTCCGAATTTAGAGTCGGTGAGAACCCTTACAAGGACCATGGGGAATCACTGATTAACTTCCCTTTGGAGCTCACTGAGTATATATTTGTAATCAGGGACAGTAGAGTCAGGGGAATAGACACGGTTTTCTTAGGCCAGGATCAAAAATCCAGAAGCTGTGTTGCCTGCCTGGTGCCAGGGTTCTGAAAACATCACATGGGCTGCAGAGTTGAGGGGAATGACCCAGTTTCATGGTTCATATAGGTACCTACAATATTGGTAGAAAAAGGAAAGAGAGTCTGCCAATGGAATATGAGCAGCTAGGGTCTAAATTAAAAAGCAGAACCAAAAAGATGACAATCTATGGATTACTATCTGAGCCACAAGCAAATTGGCACAGGGTCAACAAAATTAAAGAGGTAAACGTGTGGCTCCAAGATGGGTGTGGGAGAAATGAGTTTGAATTCACCAGTTCTGGGAAGGAGGGAGCTGTTCCTATAGGACAGGCTCTGCATGAATCATGCTGGACCAGACTCCTGGTGAATCGCATTACTGGGGCTGTGGATAGGCCTTTAACCTAAACTGTTTGGGATGGGGAGGGAGATTCAACTACATGGAAAATGATTTAAAAATGTTAAAGGGAAGGAGGGCTCACCAGACTTTATTAGCTTTCAGAATAAGTAATAGGACAGAAAGTATGGAGAGTGTTAGGAATCTAAGTTCATGAACAGCAGATAACGAGACAATGATGAGAAGGGTGGCAGTCAACGCAGGACTAATGGTGTTGTACTTAAATGCACACAGTTTATGAAACAAGGTAAATGAGCTTGTAAAACAGATCAAATTTAGTGGGTACAATGTTGTGGAGAAGACAAATGTGCAAGGGTATCAGGATTGGGAACTAAATAACCAAGAATTCCTATTGAAAGGACAGGCAGATGGGTAGGGGTTGCCTTATTTGTAATAAACTAAATTAAATCAACAGCAAGATGTGACATAGACTGGAAAGGAATAAAATCTGTGAGGGCAGAGTTGAGAAAACAAAAATGAACAAAGACCCTGATGGTAGTTATGCATAAGTCTCCTAGCAATAGTCAGGTTGTAGGGCAGAAAATAAATCAGGAGATAGAAAAGGCACGTAGGAAAGGCACCACTGCAATAATTATGGTGTTTTCAAAATGCAGGTGGACTGGGAAATCAAGTTGGTAGCAGATCCCCAGAAAAGGAATTTGTGAAGTGTCTATGAGATTTTTTTTGGAGCAGCTTGTGGTAGACACCATTAGGGAACAGGCAATTCTGGATTTAATGATGTGTAAATGAGGCAGATTTGATTAGTGAACTTATAGCGAAAGGGCAGTGACCATAACATGATAGAGTTCACCCTGCACTTTGAGAAGGAGAAACTGGAATCGGATGTAGTTAATTGAGTAAAATTAACTACAAAGACATGAGGAAGGAGCAGGTCAGAGGTGATTGAAAGGGGAACCAAGCAGAGAAGATGTTAGAATGGCAATGACAAGAGTTTCTGGGGATAATTCCTGAGACACAGCAGAAAATCACCCAAAGAAAGAAGAAACATACCAAGAAAGGAAAGGCATCCATGGCTGACAAAGGAAGTCAGGCAAAAGAAAACACAATGTGATAAAGAATAGTGGAAAGCCAAAGGTTTGGGATGCCTTTAAAAAACAGCAGAAGACAGAACATTACCTCAGCATACAAAGGGACCTTGTTCAGATGGGTTGAGGATTGGCTGATAAAATTTAATTTAGATAAGTGTGAAGTGTTGCGTTTTGGTAAGGCAAATCAGGGTAGGACTTATATACTTAATGATAGGGTCCTAGGGAGTCATGCAGAGCAAAGAGATTTATGCGTGCAGGTTCATAGTTCCTTGAAGGTTGAGTCGCAGGTAGATAGTAGTGAAGAAGGCATTTGGGATACTGGCCTTTACTGGTTAGTGCATTGAGAAGAGGAGTTGGGATGTTATGTTGCAGCTGCACAGGACACTGGTTAGGCCATTTTTGGAATACTGCATTCAATTCTGGTCTCCCTGCTTTTCGAAGGATGTTGTGAAATTTGAAAGGGTGCAGAAAACATTTAGAAGGATGTTACCTGGATTGTTCCATTTAAGCAATGGGCAGAGGCTGAATAGGCTGGGGCTACTTTCCCTGAAGTGTTGGAGGCTGAGGGGTGACCTCACAGAGGTTTATCCTATTTATTATAGACTTCTGTCAAGTCTCCCCTTAGCCTCCGCCACTCCACAGAAAACAACCAGAGTTTTTCTAGCCTCTCTCAATAGCGCAAATCCTCTACTCCAAGCAGCATTCTGGTAAACCTCTTTTGTATCCTCTCCAAAGCCTCCACAGCTTTCCTGTAATGTGGCAAACAGAACTGAATGCAATACTCTAAGGGTGGCCGAACTAAAGTCTTATAAAGCTGCAACATGACAGCCTGACTCTGTGCTCAACTCCCAGACCAATAAAGGCAAGTATGCCAGACACTTTCTTTATCATGCTACCTACTTGCATGGCCACTTTCATTTTGTTATGAACTTGAATCCCAGGATCCCTCTGTACATCGATACTGTTCAGGATCCTGCCATATTAGATTGGCACGGATGATTTGGACTGAAAATCTGTTTCCATGCTGTAAAACTGTATGACTCTAGACAACTAAAAAACCAAGAAGTGGGAGAAGATGAATTATGAGGGCAAGCTAGCTAGTAATACAAAAGAGGATTACAAGAGTT
This sequence comes from Chiloscyllium plagiosum, assembly GCF_004010195.1. NCBI lineage: Eukaryota > Metazoa > Chordata > Chondrichthyes > Orectolobiformes > Hemiscylliidae > Chiloscyllium > Chiloscyllium plagiosum. The sequence goes on from NC_057743.1 coordinate 4,887,929, forward strand.
TTTTCAGATAAAAGATATACAAGAAGCAAGAGTGGACATTGCACCACTGGAAAATGGGGCTGGAGAAGTAGTAAAAGGAAATAAAGAAATGACAGAGGCACAAGATAGGTACTTTGCATCAGTCTTCATAGTGGAACTTCAACAGAGTCAGACAGCAGAAGTGATGGAGTAGCCACCCCTAAAAAAAGGGTACTGAGCAAGTTGAAAGGTCTGAAGGTGGATAAATCACCTCAACCAGGTGAGCTACACCCCAGAATCCTGAAGGAGATAGCTGAGCAGATTGTGGAGGCATCAGTAGTGATCTTTCAGAATCACTGGAGTCAGAGAGGGCCCCAGAAGACTTGAAAATGGCTAATGTAACATACCCGTTTTCAGAACAGAGGGAGACAGAAGAAAGGAAACTATAGGCCAGTTAGCTTGACCTTGCTTGTTGATAAGAGCCCATCATGAAGGGTGAGATTGCAGAGCACTTGAAAGTGCATAGCAAAAGAGGACCAAGTCAGAATGGGAGGGGTCATGTCTAACAATTCTCTTAGAATTCTCTGAGGAGGTAATGGAAAAGTTATACAAAGAAGAGCCAGTGGATTTCCACAAGGCCTTTGACAAGGTGCCACAGAGGAAGCTGCTAAATAAGAGAAGAGCCTATGCTATTAGGGGCCAGGTACTGGCATAGGTAGGGGATTGGCTGATTGGCAGAAGGCAGAGATTAAGGATAAAGATATATTTTTCAGAATGACAAACAGTAACTAGTGGAGTTCCATAGGGGTGAATGTTGGGACCACAACTACTCAAATCATACATTAACAAATTGGATAAAGGAAGTGAGGGCATTGCTGCTAAATTTGCAGATGACACAAAAATAGACGGAGAAACAGGTAGTGTTGAGTAAGCAGGGAGACTGCAGAAGGACTTGGGCAGGCTAGGTCAGTGGGCAAAGAAATGGCAGATGGAATCGAATGTGGGTAAATGAGAGCTTATGGACTTTCGTAGGGAGAATAGAGGCACAGGCTATTTTCTGAATGGGGAATGGCTTCAGAAATCTGAAGCACGAAGGGGCATGAGAGTCCTAGTTTATAATTCTCTTCAGGTTAACATGCAGTGTCAGTTGGCAGTTAGGAAGGCAAATATAATATTAGCACTCAATTCAAGAGGGCTGGAATACAAGAGCAGAGATATACTGCTGAGGCTTTATAAGACTCTGGTCAGATTGCATTTGATATATTGAGATCGGCTTTGGGCCCATATCTTAGATTGGATGTGCTAGCATTGGAGGGAGTCCAGGAGAAAGTGAGGACTGCAGATGCTGGAGACCAGAGTTGAAAAGTGTGGTGCTGGAAAAGCGCAGCAGGCCAGTCAGCATCCGAGGAGCAGGGGAGGAAGTGGAAGGATTGGAAGGAGAAGTTGTTAAGAGTGAGGACCAGTTCAGTCAGTTGAAGGAGGGTGTCAGTAGAAGGGTACTGGTTGGGTTGGCGAGAGAGGAAGAAGCGGAGGGCTTGGAGGCCTACGTGATGGCGGATGGAAGTGTATAGGGACTGGATGTCCATCGTGAAGATAAGGCGTTGGGGGCCGGGGAAGCGAAAGTCATGGAGCAGATGGGGGGCGTGGGTCGTGTCCCGAACGTAGGTGGGGAGTTCTTGGACTAAGGGGAACAGGACAGTGTCGAGGTATGCAGAGAGGAGTTCAGTGGGGCAGGAGCAGGCTGGAGGGGGTCTAGAGAAGGTTTACAAAAATCCAGAGCTTTGACACAAATACATTAAGGCATGGCTGGCCCCTTATGCCCTACATGCCAAAGTAGAAGCCAAACCGGAATGTCCAGAGCAATTCGGCATCACACGCCCAGTACAATTTGCTAAACAGGCCATTCCAGTAGCTCCAGTTGTAAAACCTGTCAACTTGGGTCTGTCCCTGCAGGGAGTATGAGATGATAGTTAACAGTGTTTCCCGCTGACACAAATACCCAATGCCATGCATAGAAGACCTACATGAAAAGCTGGCTGATATAAATTCAATATGAACCACACCAACCTGCAACTGGAGCTTGATGGGTCATCCACGAAGCATGATACTATAAATACTCATAAAGGACAGTATAAGTTCATTCACTTGTACTTTGGGGTTTGGCTTACACCATCTTTTGAAGGATAATGGAAAACATCCCCCAAGAAGTGTCCATTATCTTCAATCTGGATGATCTCTGGTGCTACAACAGAAACATGTGATGCATTTGCAGGAGTGATGTTCTTCTGAGGCTGGCTTCTGACTAAAAAGGGAAAAATGTGCGTTCCAAGTAAACAAGGCAATATGTCTCGGATACAGTCAACAAGGATGGATTATAACCTGTCAAAGAGATGAAAACCATAAAAAGGGGCTCAGACTCCAGTTCTCAAAATTTACTAGGGGGAGATATGATCTACGTAAGGAACATTGGTGACAGCTCTCCAGGGATCCCAGGAGTTATCCTTAAAAAAGGGACAGTTATCGCACATGTCAAAACTGGGCAGAAGGTCACAAAAAAACAAGTTGATCACCACAGGCAGGAAGCCTCCAGACAGGCACCTGTTTCAATGGACACGCCACCTAGGATGAGCCCCATGCAGTGACTCTACAACAGTTTTCACAGAAGAGATGGAATCATAGAGTCATGCAGCATGGAAATATACCCTATTGTCCAATTAGCCCATGCTGACCATGTTCCCAAACTAAACTAGTCCCACCTGCCTGCATTTGGTCCATATCCCTCTAAACATTTCTTATTCATGTACTTATCCAAAAGTCTCTTAAACATTGTAACTATACCTGCATCTACCACTTCCTCTAATAGTTCATTCCACACACTAACCACTCTGTAAAGATAGCACTGTGTGTCCTTTTTAAATCTTTCTCCTCTCACTTTAAAAATATGACCCTAGTTTTGAAATTCCCCTAACGTTAGGGAAAAGAGACCTGCCACTCACCTTATCTATGTTCCTCATGATTTCATAAACCTCTAAAGTCACCCCTCAACCTCCTATGCTCCAGTGAAAAAAAATCCCAGCCTATCCAACCTCTCCTTATAACTCAAACCCTCCATTTTCTGCAACATCCTGGTAATCCTTCCCAAAACAGGGTGACCAGAACTACACACAGTACTCCAGAAGAGGCCTCACCAACACCCCCTATCCACCTGAGGTACAAATTTCAAAGAATTATATACCTGAACTCCTAGGTATCCCTGCTCTGCAACAGTCCCCAGGACCTTAACGTAAACTGTATAAGTCTGCTCTTGTTTCTTTTACCAAAATGCAAGACCTCGCATTTATCCAAATTAAAATCCATCGACCACTCCTCAGTCCATTGAGCCAATTGATCAAGATCTCTGTAATCTTAGATAACCTTCTTCACTGTCCACTATACCACCAATTTTGATGTCATCTGCAAATTTACTAACCATGACTTGGATATTCTTATCCAAATTATTTATATAAATGACAAACAAAAGTGGACCCAGTAATGATCCCTGCAGAACACTATTGATCACAGGCATCCAGCCCGAGAAACAAACCTCCACCACCACCCTCTGTTGCCCGCTGTAAAGTCAATTTTTGATCTAATTGGCAAGCTCACCCTGAATTCTATTGAGATCTAATTTCACAAATCAGTCTACTATGCCAAACATTATCAAAAGCTTTACTGAAGTCCAAATAAACAACATTTACTGCTCTGCCCTCATCAATCCTTTTGGCGTCTCACAAACTTGACTGAGTTTTCTGAGAATGTAACCAAAGAGATTGATAAGGGCAGACCAGTAGAAGTAATTTACTTGGACTTCAATCAAGCCTTTGACAAGGTTCTGCATGGTTGACTGCTTAGTAAAGTTACATCACATAGGATTCAGGGTGAGTTTGCCAATTGGATATAAAATTAGCTTTACAGCAGGAGATAGAGGGTGGTGGTGGAGGGTTGTTTTTCAGAGGGATATGGGCCAAACACAGGCAAGTGGAACTAGATTAGTTTGGGAAACTGGGTCAACATGGATGAGTTGGACTGAAGCGTCTGCTTCTGTGTTGTATGATTCTATGACCTTAACTTACTCACCACTGAAGTCAGATTCACTGGTATATAGTTCCCAGGCTTCTCCTTACAGCCTTTCTTAAAATAAAGGCGCATTAGCCACTCTCCAGTCCTCTGGCACCTCACCCATGGTTATAGTTGATACAAATGTACCAGCTACAAGCTCCCCACAATTTCCTTTGTAACTTCCTATAACAGGAAGTTATAGTTCCTGTATATAATTCCTGAAGAAGGGCTCATGCCCGAAACGTCGATTCTCCTGCTCCTTGGATGCTGCCTGACCTGCTGCGCTTTTCCAGCAACATATTTTCAACTTCCTATAACATCCTAGGATACATTTGATTAGATCGTGGAGATTTATGCCCCTTTATGCTTTCCAAGAACTCCAGCACTTTCATTTCTGTAATGTAAACTGTTTTAAAAACATCAATGTTTATTTCCAAGTTCTTCAGCCTCCCTTTCTTTCTCCACAGTAAAAACTGAAATATTTATTTAATATCTCTCCCATCTCATGAAGTTCAACACAAAGACAACCTTTTTGATCTTTAAAGGATCGCAATTCTCTCCTGAGCTGATCTCTTGCTCCTTAATCTTATCTTCCAAGGCTATCTCATGTCCCCTCTTTACCTTCCCGATTTCACTCTTAAGAATGTCTCTACACTCTTTATATTCTTCAAGAGATTCATTTGATCCCAGTTGTCTATATCTAATGTACAATTCTTTTTTATTATTGCCCAGAATCTCAATACCTTCATTCATCCATTGTTCCCCAATCTTACCAGCCTTACCTTACACTCTAACAGGAACATAATGCGTCTGAACTCTTGTTGTCACACTTCTCAAAGCCTTCCACTTGTCAGTCATTACTATACCTGAGAACAGTCTACTCCAATCAACTAATGAAAATTCTTGTCTCATTTCATTAAAATTTGCCTTACTCCAGTTGAGAACTTTAACTTTTTGGAAGGCTAATCGTTTTCTATAACTATTTTAAAACAATAGAATTATAATCACTAGCCCCAAAGTGGTCACCTACTTACACTTCAGTCACTGTCCCTGCCTTATTTCCCAAGAAAGGATCAAGTTTTGCTCCTTCCATAGTTGGAATATTTACATACTGATAAAGAAAATGTACTCGAAGACATTTAACAAATTCCTCACCATCTAAACCTTTAATACTATGGCAGTCCCAGTCAATATTTGGAAAATTAAAATTCCCCCCTACTATTACAACCTTATTATTCTTACCTATGTTTGACTATTTATTATATGCCCCTTGACCAGACCTGGAAAGAAACAGGAAAGGGACCATGGGCAAAGTGAAGCAAGAGGCCCCATTATCACAGGAGCTCTTGTACCCTGAGCAGGAGGGATATGATAATCCCTGCAAGGCCCATGGGGAATCACTATATAATCTTTGTGAAGTTTGCTGAGTATGAGTTCCATTGGTAACCGGCATGGCCTGCCCAGCTGAGCCTTTTATAAAACAGACACAAGGATGGGTCTGCAGAACTATCTACCTGGACTGGGAGTAGTGTATGTACGCATTGAGTAGTACCTCTGTTTTGGAGTCAAGATTAAATGATGTTCCTTTCCAGTTAGGCTTCCTGACTTATTACAAACCCCTGTTTCATATAAGGGCATGTGCATCAAAAACAAATGTTGCTGCAGATCTGAAGAGTCACCAGAACTGAAATATCGGTTCTGCTTTCTCCCAACCGACACTGCCAAACTTGCTGAGTTTCACCAGCGATTTGTTTTGTTTCGGATCTCCAGCATCCGTGATTCTTGGTTTTAAATAAAGGTGGTGTATATGTTGATTCCAACATCCTAAGTTGTTGTTTAACACCTTGATAATTTATGTCAGCCATGCATTGATTTTTAAGCGACCCATTCAATTGGCAATATATTTTTAGATTCATATCAGTCTGGAATGTTCTTTTTGTTCCCTCTTGTATTGGAGAGCAGCTTCAATCACTAAACAAGTGACACTCTGACATATCTTTTTTCATCCCTTTGTCATTGTGGTATTTAAATACCACAATTAGTTTGAAATTCAGAACTTAACATTTCAGTTTTGGACATGACATGTTCACAGGTAGATATTTCCTACTTCTTAAATAATTTTCCATGGCTAGGTTATCAACAATTTCAAACAGATTTGAGGTTATCTTTTAAAGTGAGAGGGGAGAAATACAAAGAGGTGCAGAGGGGGAATGTTTTTCATACAGAGACTGGTGAGTGTCTGGAATGGGCTGCCATAGTGGTAGAAGCGATTACAATTTTGTCATGTAAGAAACATTCGGACAAATACATGGATGGGACAGGTATGGAAGGATATGGAGCAAACCCAGGCAAATGGGACTAGTTTAATTGTGAAAACTGGACAGCATGGGCAAATTGAGCCGAAGCGCCTGTTTCCATGCTGTAGGCCTCACAGACTCTATAACTCTATGCACCATTTTACTGGATTTAAAAATGTTGTTTACTATAAAGTTATAATCCACTTGCTGATTCTGTAGTTTCAATAATGCTGCCTCATTCATTCATGGGATGTGGGTGTTGCTGACTGAACCATCATTCATTCCCGATCCCTACTTGCACTTCGGAAGGTGGTGATGAACTGGCTTCTTTAACCAATGCAGTCCGTATGCTGTAGGCAGACCCACAGTACCGTTAAGGAGGGAGTTAGAGAACTATGACACAGCAACACTGAAAGAATAGTGATATATTTCCAAATCAGGTTAATGAGTGGTTTGAAAGGGAACTTGCAGTTGATGGCATTCCCATGTATCTGCTGTCCTTATCCTTCTAGATAGAAGCAATTGTGGATTTGGAATGTGCTGTTTAAGAACCCTGGGTGAATTTCTGCAGTGTATCTTGCAGATGGCACACACTGCTACTACTGAGCATCGGTGTTGGAGGGAGTGGATGTGATGCCACTCTGCTTTGTACTTAACGATGTCGGGTTTCTTAAATGCTGCTGGAGTTACACGCATCTTGGCAAGTGGAGAGTATTCCATCACATCATGATTTTACCTTGTGGAACGACTTTGGGGAATCAGGAAATGAGTTACTCATTGCAATATTCCTCGCCTCTGACCTGCTCTTGTAGCCATTATATTTATATGGCAAATCCAGCTCAGTTTCCAATCAATGGTAAGCATCCAAGATGTTGATATTAGCAGATTCAGTGATGATAACACCATTGAACATGAACTGGCGATGGTTGTTAAAGATGGTCAGTGCCCAGCATTTGTGTGACATGAATATTACTTGCTCCTTTTCAGTCAAAGCCTGGATTGTATCCATATCTTGTTAAATTTAGACATGGGTTGCTTTAGTATCTGTGGAGTCATAAATGGTGTGTACATTGTGCAACCATCAGGGAACATTTCACGTCTGACCTTTGAGGGAGGAAAGAGCACTGATGAATCTGCTGAAGATGATTAGACCTAGAAAACTACTCTGATGAACACAGAGATGTCCTGGAACTGAGATGACTGACCTCCAACAACCACAATCAATTCCTTTGTGCCAGGTTAAGATTCCAACCAAAATTTAAGCAGCTGTAAAACTGAAATGGAAATATAACTTGACTATTTTGGCAAGAATTATCATAAATACTATTGAAGCATTAAAAAATTCACATGTAGAGTAACAATAATTAGAGATCGTAAATGAGAGTCAATCCCATTTTAGAGACCATTTAAGATTTTGTACAGCATGTTTGTTCCAGATATGCTGGAAATTAAAGCAAGGAACTGCCACTTCAGATTTATAGTCAAGTAACCATAAAAAAACATACTATGGTGGGTTCTTGTGGTGCAAAGTTTGTGCTCCTACCTTCAAGCCAGGAGGCTGGTTCAAATCCCATTTGTTACAATGGCGTATAATAACATCTCAGAACAGGCAGCATCTTATTGAATGGTAGAGACTGACGAGGTGATGGTCTAGTGTTAGTATCACTAGGCTGTTAATTCAGAGACCTAGTCAAGGTTCCAGGGACCTGGTTTCAAAGCCTGCCATGAGGCATGGTGGCATTTAAGTTCAATACAAATCTGGATTTAAGGATCTAATAATGATCATGAAATGATTGTCAGGAAAAACCGATCTGGTTCACTAACGTCCTTTGGAAGGAAACTGCCATCTTCATCTGATCTAGTCTATATGTGACTGCAGACCACAGCAATGTAACTGCCCTATGGATAATATATGGTTGGGCAATAACTGCTGGCGCAGTTAATGACACCCACATCCCATGTTCCTATTTCTTATGCCTTGCATGTTGATCAAAAATAATGCTACAAAATGATTGTATTGGTTGGAGGTTATTTCTCAACAGGTATAACCTTTAAAATCATTTTGATCTAATCAAAAAGGAAGAAAATGAAATACCACTATGTTTTATTTCCAGAAGAATATCTCAATATTTCCATTTATAGAGCACTTTCAATTTAGCAAAATGTCACAAGGCATTACAGTAGCATTAAAGTACGAACAAAGTTTGTAGATGATCCCAAGTTGGGTGGCAGGGTGAACTGTGACGGGCATGCAGAAATCTTTCAGCATGATCTAGACAGGTTGGGTGAGTGGGCAATTCAATGATAAATGCAGCACAATTTGGATAAATGTGAGATTATGCACTTTGGAAACAAAAATAAGAAAGCCGATTACTATCTGAATGGCTGTAAATTGGGAGGGGGGAGTGTACAGTGGGTGTCCTTGTGCACCAGTCGCTGAAGGTAAGCATGCAGGTGCAGCAGACGGTAAAAAAAACAAATGGTATGTTGGCCCTTCATTGCAAGAAGGTTTGAGTACAGGAGCAGGGATGTGTTGTTGCAGTTATACAGGGCCTTGGTGAAGCCACACCGATAATATCGTGTACATGTTTAGTCTCCTTTTCTGAGGAAAGATGCTCTTGCTCTCAAGAGAGTGCAGCAAAGGTTTATCAGGCCGATTCTGGGGATGGTGGGACTGATGTATGAGGAGAGTCAAGAGTGTGATACTGGAAAAGAACAGCTGGTCAGGCAGCATCCGAGGAGCAGGAGAGTCGATGTTTCAAGCATAAGCTCTTTATCAGGAATAAGGCTTGTGGGCCAAGGCGATTGAGAGATAAATGGGAGGGGGTGGGGCTGAGGGGATGGGTGGGGTGGGAGGTAGCTGAGAATGCAGTAGGTAGGTGAAGTAGGGGGTGAAGGTGATAGGTCAGACTCCAGGCGTCAGGTGGTTAGGGAGTGGCGATGGAGGAGGCCCAGGACCTGCATGTCCTCGGCAGAGTGGGAGGAGGAGTTGAACTGTTCGGCCACGGGGTGGTTGTGTTGGTTGATGCGGGTCCCCTGGAGATGTTCTCTGAAGCGCTCTGCGAGTAGGTGTCCTGTCTCCCCAATGCAGAGGAGACCACAGTGAGAGCAGCGGATACAATAAATGACATGAGTGGAAGTCCAGGTGAAACTTTGATGGATGTGGAAGGCTGTTTTGGGGTCTTGGATGGGGTTGGGAGGGAGGTGTGGGCACAGGTTTTGCAACTCCTGCAGTGGCAGGCAAGATGCCGGGATGGGAGGCTGGGTTGATGGAAGGCGTTGACCTGACGAGGTAGTTGCGGAGGGAATGGTCTTTACGGAACGTGGATGGAGTGGGGAGGGAAATATATCCCTGGTGGTGAAGTCTGTTTGTAGGTGGCAGAAATGGCAGACGATGATGCGACTGGTGACTGGTGGGGTGCAAGTTGGAGGTGTGGGAAGTGGATAAAATGCGCTGGAGAGCATCATCAAACGCAAGGGAGGGGAAAATTGCAGTCTTTGAAGAAGGAGGACATCTGTTACGTTCTGTGGAATTGGTTCTCCTGGGAGCAGATGCAGCGGGGTCGGAGGAATTGGGAATGAGGGATAGCGTTTTTACAGGAGGCAGAGTGGGAGGAGGTGTAGTCTAGGTCGCCGCGGGAGTCAATGATTTTGTGGTGTCCCGAATGTAGGTGGGGAGTTCCTGGACCGGGGGGATAGGACGTGTGTCAAGGTCTGTGGAGATGAGTTTCGTGGGGCAGGAGCAGGCCGAGATGATAATGCAGTCAGGTTTGTGGAATTTTGGGTAGGAGGAGAGACTGACGAGGTGACGATCGTTTTCACTGGAGTTCAGATGAATGAGGGGGGAAACTCATTGAGACTTATAAAATTCTAAGAGGACTAATGCGGAGGAATGGGATTGTGGGAGATATAGCATTTTGGATCAGCAATTGGCTTGCTGAAAGAAGACAGAGGGTGGTGGTTGATGGGAAATGTTCATCCTGGAGTCCAGTTACCAGTGGTGTACCACAAGGGTCGGTATTGGGTCCACTGCTGTTCATCATTTTTATAAACAACCTGGATGAGGGCATAGAAGGGTGGGTTAGTAAATTTGCAGACAACACTACGGTTGGTGGAGTCATGGATAGTGACGAAGGATGTTGTAGATTACAGAGAGACATAGATAAACTGCGGAACTGGGCTGGGAGGTGGCAAATGGAGTTTAATGCGGACAAGTGTAAGATGATTCACTTTGGTCGGAGTAACCGGAATGCAAAGTACTGGGCTAATGGTAAGATTCTTGGTAGTGTAGATGAGCAGAGAGATCTCGGTATCCAGGTACACAGATCCTTGAAAGTTGCCACCCAGGTTGACAGGGTTGTTAAGAACGCATACAGTGTTTTAGCTTTTATTAATAGAGGGATCGAGTTCCAGAACCATGAGGTTGTGCTATAACTGTACAAAACTCTGGTGCGGCCACACTTGGAGTATTGTGTACAGTTCTGGTCACCGCATTATAAGAAGGATGTGGAAGCTTTGGAAAGGGTACAGAGGAGATTTCCTAGGATGTTGCCTGATATGGAGGGAAGGTCTTACGAGGAAAGGCTGAGGGACTTGAGGCTGTTTTCGTTAGAGAGAAGAAGGTTGAGAGGTGACTTAATAGAGACATATAAGATAATCAGAAGGTTAGATAGGGTGGACAGGGAGAGCCTTTTTCCAAGAATGGTTACGGCGAGCACGAGGGGGCATAACTTTAAATTGAGGGGTGATAGATATAGGACAGATGTCATAAGTAGTTTCTTTACTCAGAGTAGTAAGGGCATGGAATGCTTTGCCTGCAACAGTAGTAGATTCGCCAACTTTAAGTACATTTAAGTCTTCATTGGACAAGCATAAGTACATGGAATAGTGTAGGTTAGATGGGCTTCAGATTGGTATTGCAGGTCGGTGCAACATCGAGGGCCGAAGGGCCTGTACTGCGCCGTAACGTTCTATGTTCTATGACTGGACAGGGTAGATGCAGGAAGGATGGTGGGTATGTCCAGAATCAGTGGTCACAGTTGAAGGATTCAGGGTGGAACATTTAGAAAGGAGATAAGGAGATATTTCTTCACCCAAAGACTGGTAAGCATATGGAATTAATTATCACAGGAAGTAGCTGATGCCAAAACATTCAAGAGGCGGCTAGATATAGCACTCAGGGCGAATGGGATGAAAGGTTATGAGGAGAAAACAAGATTAGGCTATTGAGTTGGATAATCAGCCATGATTGTGATGAATGACGGAGCAGGCTCGAAGGGCCAAATGGTCCCCTCCTATCTTCTATGTTTCTATGTTAATTGCTACATTGCACAGGGGAAAAGTTTAAGGGAGATATGCATGGAAAGTTCTTTAGACAGAGCTTGGTGGGTGTCTGGTACACATTGCCAGCAGAGGTGGTAGTGGCAGGCACAATAGTATAATTTAAGATATACCTAGACAGATACATGAATGGGCAGGGAGCAGAGGGATATAGATCCTTTAAAAGTAAGCAACTGGTTTAGATACAGAATCTGGACCAGCGCAGGCTTGGAGGGCCAATGCATCTGTTCCTGTGCTGTAACTTACTTTAACCTTTGTTCTATTTCTAAAAAGAATGGTGCTCACAACTTCATCAGTGGTGTAAACTTGTGATATGTATTGGAAATTTGTTGATGGGGACAGAGAATAATAACAGATAGGATTAATAAAACAAATAAATTGCAGATCTGGAGATGACATGAAAGCAGAAATTGCAGGAGAAACTCAGCAGATCTGGCAGCATCTCCAGAAATGCTGCCAGACCTGATGATATAGGGTTAGTTTGTCAAGTTGTGGAACATGACAAGCAATAACTCCCTATTCAAAAGCAACTAAGGATAATCAACAAATGCCAGCCTTGCAGAATCATCCATATCCTGAACACCAATTGATTAGAACAAAAGACGCCTGCGAACAAACACACTGGCAGGATTAGGCTAATCAAATGGCTTTGATATGTGGTTCAGTTCAATGATCATGATTTCACTGTGCCAGAATATAAAGATTTATCCTTTTTTAAAGTGTCTTTAAATTGCCTGTAGTGTTAGGTAAGGAGTAAATGTAGGGGTAGGGGTAGGGGTATGGGTGGGTTTCGCTTCGGCGGGTTGGTGCGGACTTGTTGGGCCGAAGGGCCTGTTTCCACACTGTAATCTAATCTAATCTAATCTAAAAGTCTTGTGTTTCTTGAAGTCTTGACCCTTCAAAATAGATAAATATCAAATGGAAGCAGAAATTGAGGCCTAAATTGTTTCTCCTTCAAAATGAGAAGCCTAAAAACACTATTTGGAAATTCACAATTCTTTGAGTAAAACACTGCAGAGGAACTGGCAAATTGACAACACAAGGTACATATCCACAGTATCAGGTATTCCATGCAGCAAGTCATGAGAATGAGAATTGTAGTGGGAGGTGTGGGTCAGTGGGGCAACAGGTTCAGAAAACATTATACTCAATATTTCTGAGACTTTTGTAGTTATAATATTGTAGTGAGGCTGGGATTTTTTGTATGATTTAGCAATGAAGATATAAGTTCACCCTAACTGTTATAATTTTGAAGATGGTTTCAATCATTTCTTTGCTGAATGCTGGAGAGGATTGACACCTATTTGTTATGGTTCTGAGATCCAGGAGGTAGCAGCAAATATTGTGCAACCTAAAAGCAAAGTGTGCTGATACACTCTTTAAAAGCTGGATAATGTTTTTTTTTGTTAGGTAACAAAAATTAACATATTTAAATTCTTAATTAATCTTGAAGCTTGAAAATGCACAATGATTTCTAAATCTTTAAGAGGGCTCAACTGCTGATTGTGCGAAGGTCGACTCCTTCCTGGAGACAAGGCAATTCTTCATTTGGCTTATTTATTTGGACCTAAGGCGTGGGAGATCATTTGGCCCATCAAATCCATACGAACCCAAAGCAGAAGGTTTCAATTTGTCCCCACCTCACCCCACCACAAACTATCCCTGTGGCCCTACAACTTTATTTCCCTCAAGTGCCCACAGTTTGTCTTTGAAATGACTCATGGCTTCTGCTTCCTACACCCTCATGAGTTGAAAGTCTCTCCCCCCCCAAATGCTTTGCCAATCAGGCTCTGATGGCTTTCCTCTCTCCCTTTGGGGTCCAGCCCTTCAACAAGTAAAACACATTGCATTGTCAGAGAAAAAAAAAATCAAAACTACAAAGAAGAAGAAAAACAGGACGCGTCCAATGCCCTACCTGCCAAGCAACCCCCCGTCGTGGCGCCGGCGCACACCTGCTGCGCGTGCCTCGCCGCGCGGTGCCAGGCAGCCCCGCCCCCTCCTGCAGTCGAAACCGCTAGAAACCGGTGCGCGCGGCTCCTGCTCTGGCTGCCCAACGGTTTTTATTGCGCCGCTGCCGGAGCCACATCCAGTGCGGCGGGTGGAGGGCGCAGGGAGTCGGGTGCGTCGCTGTGGAGCTCGTTTTTCAGATAACGGCGCCATCTGTGCATCCCTATCCCTCACCCCATCCCTAACTCGTCCTGTCATTCCTGAGGTAAGTTATTCAGCTCACGCGTTGGTTCTTGCGAGCGTTCCATTGTGTGCTGATTTTTATTCTTTTGGAACAGTAATATTGGTGCTCTGCCGCTAAGATTAAACGGGTGTCATCCGTGCAAATTACTGAATCCAGGCAAGCTAATTTGGAAGAAACTAGTTTGAGGGTCGGATCCTAAGGAGATCGTCGCCGGTCGCCCTCGGGCTTTTTTGTTTTGCTGGAGGTTTCCTCGGTCCCCTCTGATGCGTTTGGAGCGGATCGTCTCCATCTCACCCCAGCAGGGTTTTTGTTTGTTTGGGAGGGTGGTAGAAGGTGTAGTAGCAATTCATCCGTCCGCCTCCCTCCCAGGCTACGCTCCCGTCTGAATAACCTTTTTAGTATGTAGGCATTTTTTTTTGGCACTCGTTGGCAAATCTTTGCAATTCGGTAATCGATGCAGGGGATTACCCTTTGCATCCACCTGTAACTCTCACTAATTCTTATTGCAGAACTGGTTTGGCCCCTGATGGTCTGATTGAAGCCAAGAGGGGAGAACTAGTCAAGGACCTAATGTGGGAAGTCCTATTCTTCAGAGTTGCCTCTTCCCTTCTTCCTCTTCTGTATTAAATGTTAATGCATGTTTTTAAACCATCACATGGCTTGTGGAACAATCACAGCTCACACCCAAAGTTCAACAATTTGAGTCTATTTCTCAGTATGTGCATATGGTGAAGATACCATACTTATGGTATGTATAAGATACTGTACATATGGTGTAGCCCCCTCTCCCCAGATTTATCTCTCCACTAAAATAATTTAGTACCACTCTTGTCGGAAAAGGAAAGTGTTACCATGTCATAAAGATGTTTTTTCTGCATTTTTGGTTGTGAACTGAAAAAGGAAAATGATTTTGTTTAAACTAAGGGATAAGGAAGGGATTGCTGTCCTTTTTAACGAAGCAAGCTGCCAGCAATTATTATAAGTGTTCTGTTATCTGCTCAACCAGTGGGAGTGGTCTAGTTGCTGAGGAACCAGAATTAGGTAGTGTGTACCAGATGAAATTCGGCAGGCAACAAATGAGTAATTGGTCTGTGAAGTGACCAGTTCTGGATGATAAATATTTGCCTGCCAACATTCATGTGATTATCTATTTGTCAAAGGGATCATCTCCGTACATCCTGTGGAGGGGGAATATTAAACAGTTATTTTTTCCTCCACCCATAACACCAATATTTTCTTGTCTGTCTGCATTGGGGGAGGTGTTTGGTGATACAGTTTATAAGAATAGAGTTTTAACTAGTAAAGGATCATCCAGTAAGGCTTTGTTGGTGGAGCTGAGAAATAAGAAGGGAATGGTGACGTTATTGGGGTTGTACTGTAGGTTTTGAAATAGTCAATGGGAATTAAAGGAGCAAATATGCCAGGAGACTGGGGAGACTTGCAGGAGCAATAGGGTTGTCATTGCTGGGGATTTTAATTTTCCTAACATAGACTGGGACTGCCAGAGTGTTAAAGGCTTCGATTGGGTGGAATTTGAGTGCATTCAGGAAAGTTTCCTCAAGCACTATGTAGAGGGTGCCACTCACGGAGGGGCAAAACCCAACCTACTTTTGGGAAATAGGGCAGGACAGATGACTGAGATGACGGTGGGGGAGGACTTTGGGACTAGTGACCATAGTTCTACCAATTTTAGAATAGTTATGGCGAGAGACAAAACTGGTCCACAGGTTCAAGTTCTAAATTGGAGCAAGGTGAATTTTGATAGAATTAGATATGAGCTTGCAGGGGTTGATTGGAGTAGTTTGTTTGCAGGCAAACGGACCCCTGGCAAGTGGGAGGCCTTTACAAGTTAAATAGCTAGAAATCATGGTCGATATGTTCCTGTGAGGATGAAGGGTAAGGTTGGCAGGAATGGGTAAGGTTGGCAGGAATGGGTAAGGTTGGCAGGAATAGGGAACCCTGGATGACAAGAGATATTGAGGCCCAAAATCGTGGATAATTGCAAACCCATTCACTTAAATGGAAACATAAGTTCCCGGTAGCTCCTGGTTCTGGAATATTCCCTTTTACGTGTTCAGGCTGCGGTAATCCGCACATAACTGAAACCGTGGTAACCGGACCTGCAGGTGGGGGTTGGGAGACGCCCTGTATATGAAAGGGGAAAAAGAATAACCAAACAGAATAGGACCGCTGAAGGACCAAAGTGGATACGTACGTGTGGAACACAGGAGATGGGTGAGGTCCTCAATGAATATTTCTCTTCTTTACTGTGAGAAAGACATGAGACCTGGGAACTTAGGGAAGTTAGTGGTGATATCTTGGGCACAGCTCATATCATGTAAGAGGAGGTGTTGCACATATTAGAATGTATGAGGGTGGATAAATCTCCTGGTCCTGACCAGATATATCCAAGAATCCAGCAAGAAGCTAGAGAAGAAATTGCAGGAGTGCTGGCTGATTTGCACATCGTTAACCATGGATGAGGTCCTGGAACACTGGAGAGCAGTGAATGTTGTTCTTTTAATCAAGAAAGGGTGCAAAAAAAAAAACCTTGAAACTATTGATCAGTAAACTTAACATCTGTAAGTTATTGGAGAAGATTCTTAGGGATCCAATATACATGCGCACAGAAAGACAGGGTTTGATTGGGATTAGTCAGCTTGACTTTGTGCGTGGGAGATCATGCCTCACATTTGTTAGACTTCTTTGAAGTGGCCTGGAAGGTTGATGAGGGCAGGGTGGTAGAAGTAGTCTATATGGATTTCATTAAGGCTTTTGATAAGGTTCTATGTGGTAGATTTCTCTGGAAGGCTAGATTGCAGGGAATCCATGGAGAGCTGGCAAATTGGATACACAATTTGCTTGATGGTAGGGAGCAGAGGTAATAGTGGAAAGATGCTTGTCGGACTGGAGGCCTGTGACTAGTGGTATGTCTCTGGGGTCAGTCCTGGGCCCATTGCTATTTATTAACTAAATCAGTGATTTGGACAAGAATATATTAGGCATGATTGTTGGCGGCACTAAAGTAGGTGGCATTGTGGACAGTGAGAAGGTTATCAGAAATTGCAGCAGGACCTTCATCAGCTGGAGAATGGGCCAAGAAATGGCAGGAGTTTCATGGTGGAGAAAGTGAGGACTGCAGATGCTGAAGATCAGAGTCGAAACGTATGGTGCTGGAAAAGCCAGCCAGGCAGCATCCGAGGAGCAGGAGAGTTGATGTTTTAAGTATGAGTTCTTCATCAGGAATTTCATAGCAAATTGTAGGGCCTTAAGAAGTGTAATTGAACAGAGGAACCTTGAACTTCAGGTGCACAGTTCTCTTAAAGTGGAGTCACAGGTAGACAAAGCAGTGAAGAAGGCTTTTGGCACACTGGCCTTTATCAGTCAGGGTATTGAATATAGAAGATATGAAGTTATGTTGCAGTTGTACATGATGTTAGTGAGGCCACGTTTGGAATACTGTGCTTAGTTTTGGTCACCTTGCTATAAGAAGGATGTTATCAAATTGGAAAGAGTGCAGAAGAAATTTAGAAGGCTGTTGCCAGGACTCAATGGTCTGAATTCTAGGGAGAGACCAGCTAGGACATTAGAGCATAGGAGACAGAACAGGAATCTTGTAGAACTGTATAAGATCATGAGGCATGGATAGGATGAATGCACTTAGTCTTTTTCCCAGGGTTGGGAAATAAAGGACATGAGGGCATCAGTTTAAGGTGAGAATGGAAAGGATAAAAGTGACAACTTTTTTACACAGATGATGGTGTGCATATGCAATGAGCTGCCAAGTAGTTGAGGCATGTGCATTAACAACATTTAAAAGGCATTTGGAAAATACATGGATAGGAAAAGTTTAGAAGGAAATGGGCCAAGTGCAGGGAAATGGGGTTAGCATGAATGGACATTTTGGTTGGCATGGACCAGTTTGGGCCAAAGAGCATGGAGAGAGGCCCTATGAGGTAAATGTTACATTTCATAATTTATCTGCAGCTCAAATCATTTGTTTTAATAAATAGTAAGCCTTGTTAAGTACAGCAACCTGATCCATACTTCCTATCAACCTGGGTCTAAAAAGAGATGGGGACATTGTGGAATTTTGGATACATTTATAAAATATCTAACTTTTCGTGACAACTCCAGGAATAGCAGAGCTTGCTTTCCAGCTGTTACCCCAGTGAGGTGTAGCAACACTGTATAAAAGGTTATTGTTCTGAAGCAGTTAAATGTTCCTGTAACGTTTGCTCCACCTATTCTACTGATGTTATACACATTCTGCGGGTGGAGACAAAATGTTCAACTCCAGCCTTTGGAAGGAGCTGATGTGTCTATACCTGCACCCTAAGGTACTGACCACGTGTACTTATTGCTATCATGCAATAAACCTGGTTATCCAAAAACAATGCTACTTCGGTAGCAACTGTCTGGTGGTGTATTCTGTATCTCTTTTTTTTAATTTTTCTCTAGTGATTTTAAGTAGGATTGGCAGCAGTGGATTACATTAAACCACTTCTGCCCACTATTGTGTAGTGATAGGGATGGCACATACTACAAAGTATCATGAATGGTCTTAAAGACACCTTGTTCATCATTTGACTGTTTCAAGCCATATTAATGCTCAAATAGAATTCTGATTTCGAAGGAGATTAGTAACATTAACTGAAGGACTTTGATTAAATTATCCTTAGTCGCCTTCTCGCTGGGATTGAGAAACTTTTATTTCAAAGTACACTTAGCTCACAAATTAAATAACTTTTAAGTGATAGAGGCTGTTAGCCCATCCTGTCTGGCTGAAATGAATTTATGAATCCCACTGGATTTTACCTACTCCCCATTCTCTTGTTCTACCCTAGGATTCAAATACTTATCCCATTTTCCCTTTAAACTATTCAATGGTACCTGCCTCAAGCTATGTTCCACTTATGCCATGTTACAGTTTAGCCTGTGTAAGGAACTTCTCTTCTGAGTTTTCTTCATTAGTTCTAAATGTTCTCTTAATACTGTCTTCCCAACTAGACAAACTATTCTATTGACTATCACGTTTCAATAATTTTTTAAAAACCTAGTACTTTCTTGTTTTTTAAGTTCATCAGTTCACACAGGTTTGCAAATTATAGGTATTTTCTGATCGACCTTCTCGGGTGTTGCTACACTTCCCTGAAACAGATGGAACTTTAACCCAGGTCTCTTCCTATTCTAATCCCTGACAGCTGAGTCCCATTGCTTAAGTCTCCTCATCAGCTACAAATTCTTGTAATGTTCCATATTTTTGGGGCCCTCTTGTGGAACAATGGTATGTCCCTACCCTTGAAATGGGACACCTGGGTTTAACTCCCACCTGCACCAGAAATATGTAATAACATCTCTGAACAGTTTTATCATAACATATCCAGGCCATCTTGGTGCAGTGGTAGAGTGCTTTCCTGTGAGCTGGGAGGCCCAGATTCAAGTCTCAAATGTTCTAGGGGTGTGTAATAACATCTAAGCAAGTTGCTTAGAAAATATCTCAAATGTATAGTCATTTTCTATCCCTTGGCACTATTTGTTACTCAGGCTATTCAACCTCTTTGATGTCCAGCTGTTCAATATGATTCTGGCTGAGCTGATTGCTTCCTATTTCCACTTAACTCTGTTAACCACTCAAACTCTTGCTAATCAAAAATCTGATTATCAAAGACTCTGCTTCCACTGCCATTAAGGATGGTAATTCTAAAGATTCATGACCCCAAAGAGTGGGGAAACCTCTCTTATTTGCCTTTAGATAGGTGATTCCCTTATTGCATGTTATGTCTCAGTTGTCTGCTAGTCTCAAAATGAATCTTCAGGTATCCTACTGCACCTGGCCAATCCCTAGTACTTTTTGAAGGCAAGGTCTGAATACTTTTTCTTTTTAATGTTGTTTTACAGCTGCTAGCATGGTGCCCCTTGATCAAGGTTGTAGGCCTTCAGCTTTTTGTCTCACTGGCAAGATGTCATAGTAAATTCCAAGGTTAAGAACATTAACAGTAAGCTTTTTCACATTGATATTTGGTATCTAGGCATTTGTCACTTTTGTCTTTAACTTTTCAATTGTGGATGCATGTGACAGGTAGGCAGTTATTCCACCTTGATGCACATATTGCAGCTGAGAAAACAGAAATAATCTCTGATTATTATCTTTTATGTTTGATGTAAATTCCCATGTTGGCTGCTTGGATTTTACTTGTGACCTGAGATCCTTCGTTCACAAATGAATCCTGTTGCTTAATGTATACTGTTGATTTCTAACACAAGCAAACAGTATATGGCTTATTAACTGTGACAAAGACCAAGCATTTTAATTGCAAAGATCGATAAGTAGTAATCAGCTTTAAAAGATGCTATTCTTGATTTTAGAAGTTGTTTTTAATAATGCCATGAAACAATGCATACCAAGCAATAATCCATTCATGAACATTGGTTTGGGATTCCAGCAATGATGCTTTTTGACAGACCTCATAGTAGCTTCTGTTTGTATTTTGGATTTGTATGCCCAGAACAAGTGAGAGTAACTATCCAATGCATCAAGGTAGTAAATCTTTCTTCTTCACAAGATGAAGATGCCTCTGAGCATGATGGCAAAGAGCCCTGTAAAACTAAGGTCAGAAAATTCTCCTCTGACTGGAGTCCTACCTGACACAAATGAATATGATTCAGTGACCCATTATTGCAGTCTGAAGCCATTGCAGTCCATGTTCTTTTCTGTAAAATCTTTTTTCAGCTGTTCCTCCATGCTGTTCTACTGTGCTCAAGCTGGAATGGGGCTGCTCACTGAATTTAGTATTCCAATTTCATCATTTGTCTATTAACTGATGAAATATCCATAACGGTCTACAAAAGAATTTAAATGTCATGCATATGGCTTCTAGAATTTGGTATCAACTAAAATAATTTAGTTTTTAACTAATGCAAAAATATTCCAAGGCAATAAAAAGAAGCCTGCAGGAAATGATTTCTCAGCTTAACAGCATAGGAATGGTGACCAAATGCTTGGCAGAAAAAAGATAGTAAGACAAGTTTGAAGGAGGAAAATGCAAGTGGTGAAGTTTGGCTGGCTGAAAGCACAGCTGTAATGATCTGGTCAAAGGTGAAGACTTGTATAAGAATCATAGAAATGAAAAATAGAAGAAGGATGTTGCAGATTTTAAATTGGTTACTAGAAACAGGAGTAAAGAAGACAAGGCCTGGTGGTATAGTGGTTGGGTGGGAGCAGAAGATGCCCTTGATTTGGGGCTGTGGATGGAGGCTGACACCCTTCTTGGGGAGGAATGAATATTTCTGCTGTTCCTGAGAAAGATACTTTGCTGTGGTGTAGCAACTTGCACCCATTTGTCATTGCCAAATTTCCTGAATTGTCAATGCCCTATCTTCTAAAATGTGGTCAGAGTATAATTATAAACTGTATTTGTGCAACTTCTATTTTAATGAGTGTTCTAGTGTCTGTCATCACACTACAACATCTATGCTGAAAAATAACTGATTTCCAAATGTTCATTGTTTTGTCCCAAAAATCTAATTAAAGTCAAGTGTTTGGTTAAGCACCTTCCTGTGAGTTGTTTCATGCTCTCAACACAAGTAAGACTGACAGGCAAGGCCAGCATTTATTAGCAATCACTAATTGCCCTTGAAATGAACAACTTGTTGGGCCAGTTAAAAATCAACTATATTACTGTGGGTCTGAAGTTGTATGCAGTGCAAACTGCAGAAGGACAGCAGATTTTCTCCTCAAAAAAAAATTGATGAATTAGATGGGATTTTATAACAATCCAGTGGTTTCATCTTATTCCAGAATCATTAATTACACTTCAAATTTCTTCATTTATCCTGGTGGGATTTGAAGTTCTATCTCTGGATTAATATTAACATTACCACTGTGTTGCCATCTTCTGTGTAGATTTTATAACATAAATTTTAAGGCTCTAAAGGAATGGGAACAGAAGTTACCTTCTGATGCTGTATATAATCAAGGAGCAGCTTCCGCGCAGTTGATCATCCAGCCAATACCAAGTGATCTTGTCAAAGACCATTTTGCCCAATGGAACTGAGCCAGTCTTCTGAAAGGATTACCGCTGAATCTTCCTGTTCTTTGTGTATTTACCCTAACATTTTTCTTTTAATATTTGTCAAATAGCTTTTGTTCGACTACCTCCACTCTTCCAGATTGTAACACATTTTAAGGAGATGTGGTTGAGCAAGGACATGATAAATTTGTAGAATCATGGAGGGGTATCTGATGTTTTACTTAATCTGCAGATAAACCCATCAGAAATTAAGTTATTTTAATGTTTGGTTGTTTTGATAGGTTAAAGATGACTGGGAATTGGTTACAAAGTAATGTAGTTAGTAAACGATCAAGGCCTGAGTTAATGCTTGATGAAGGCAGTTCTGACTGTCATTGACTTAAATATCATTAAAAACAGAATGTCCTGTACTCAAGCATGCTTATTAACTTGAAATCATCATAAAGTCTTTTGATGGTTACTACTTTAACTTCTTTAACAGTCAAAAACAATTATATCGACCTTTTTGCTTTCAATGGTGCAGTATTCAGGCAGTGAGGTAAGTAGCTTAAAAACACACTTATCTAGCAATAAATTTGTGGTATTTACCCCAAAGAGTTATTCCCATTGCTCTTTTTCATGTCATGATGTGAAGGTGTCAGTGTTGGACTAAGGTGGGCAAGGTCAGAAGTCATACGACACCAGGTTATAGTCCAACAGGGGTTGATTTGAAATCACAAGCTTTTGGAGCACTGCCCCTTCAACAATTGAAGTGAGGAGAGACACACAAGCATAGAATTTATAATCCTGGAGATCAAAAAACCATACAAGTGGTGTGAGTGAAATGTCAACAGACGGAATAATAAGTCTCTGCGGGTGATGAATGTCAGACGGTGTGAGTAAAGTGTCAACAGTGGGATCACAAGTTACGGGATGACCTATGATCAGATTAATTGAGGCAGAGAGATGATTACAAAGCACTAAAACTAAGATGGTACTGGAGACAAACCCAATGACTGAAATAACATGATGGGCTTAAGAGTCATATGCTGAGGATCTAACCAAAATAAAAAGTAATCCAAAACTGTACAAATTAAGATCGATCATAAGTTATCAAGGTGATGGTGTCAAACCAGGATACTAAGGATTATAAAGATTCAGAACAGTATGGGGGGGTCGCATGGAGCATGACACAAACCCAAGATCATGGGTACAGAGCTTGCCTATCAGTCGCTGCTCTTCGATTCTGTATTGTTATGTATCTCAAGGACGCTTACCCAAGATCAATGGCTGAATGTCCTTGACTGCTGCAGTGTTCCCCAACTGGGAGGGAACATTCCTGAATGGCGATTGCTGGATGGTATCCATTCATCCATTGTTGTAGTATCGACACAGTCAAGAAAATAGATGTTGAAAAATGGTTAGTGACAGAAGTTGTTGGAAAAGCTCAGCAGGTCTGGCATCATCTGTGAAGAGAAATCTAAATCAATGGGTACGCTGACCCTTCCTCAGAACTGTTGGCACCTATGAAAGGGTTTGGTGAAGTGGTAAGGAGTAAACAATTCGTGAGGATAGGACTCAAAGAGAGAAGAACAGTTGGATGGGCAAAGGAGTGGACAATGACCTGACTAGGAGGGTGAATAGCTGTTAATAGAGACTTAGTGGTTAACAATAAGTAGTGTGTAATGACAGACTGTGATAACAACAAAGCCTGGTGTCTGTGGTATGTGGCTAGGAAATGGGAGCGTTCAGACCCTAAAATTATTGAACTCGATATTGAGTCTGGAGGGCTGTAGGGTCCCAAAGCAGAAAATTGGGTGGTGTTCTTCCAGCTTGCACTGAGCTTCATTGGGATGCTGCAGCAAGCCTGAGACAGAAACAGGGTAGGCCAGGGAACATGGTGATATGTAAATGTGGCAGGCAGCTGGAAGCTCAGGAACCTTTTCACAGGCAGAACGTAGATGTTCTGCAAAGCACTCACCCAGTCTATGCTTCATTTCCCCAAATTTGCCAAATCCACTACTGATGCATTAGATTTTGGCAAACAATTTTACTACTTCGATAGTTTTAAGCTTCATAAAACAAGTGCCAATAGATCTAAGTGGCTCCAAAGTTTAAACAAAAGAAAATAAAATGAGGTAGATCTAGAAATTAATAATGCGGAGGTGATCTTGATCATTTGAAGTATATCTACTATGAAGGAAGACTTTTGGTCCTTTTTGGGTAATCTCCAATGAGTTAAACAAGCTTTCTCTCTTGTGGTCATAAAAGAAATCATAACTATTATAAATGTGAAATGGTTCATGACTTCAGAACATCCCAATGCTCTTTATAGCCAGTAAATTATTGTTGTAACACAGGACATGCATATGACTTTTTTTGTATGTTAGGATCTCTCAAACGGCAATTGAATGATGGCAGTTGGTGGTTAATAGTTTAAATCTTTTTGTACAAATATAATTTTGATTGGAATTGGAGTAAGTTAACACTAAGCTGAAATCTGCAGTTTGAATTTTTAAGTTCCCAGTCTTTTTTTTTTTGCATGGTGACCACTGGAAGAAATATTGGATGTTAATTTTTTTAAAAAACAACAGCTACAACTGCATCAGATAGACCTTTTTGTATTATGAGTATATAAAACGAGCCAACTTTATGCTCGAGTGTGACTTGGAGTTACAGGTCATTCTGCTCTCACGCGCATTTCGTCAATACAAATTGACTGTAATGCGATTGACGAATGGGGATGCTCTTTCTCAAGCCCAAACTTTTTAAAGTGTGTTGGCTATAACACGATTGTATCGCCAACATTTTAAGTGCTATTTTTATTGTGCAAATTTTATATAATGCAGGGTCATAAGATTGCAACCATTGTGTTATAGAAAAACTATCTGTAGGTGATTAACCGGCTTATAGGTAGAAGGGAAAGAGGTGTTCCTTTTGCTTTTCTAACTCGTTTAGGATTTTTGCTCCATTCTACAGGAAAAGAGTCTAGTTATTTGGTGAGTATCTGTTAAGTGATTTAAGGATTACTCATAATGGTATAGCAACTGGTGATAATGTCAGTAAAATGTTTACTTTAGCCACATAGCATTTTCTTAAATAACTGAAGCATTAATTAGAACAAATTAGAGATGGCAGGACAGATGTGTCAGAATTGCAGATTGTTGGAACTCCTGGGTTTTAATTTGGTCTAGGACAAAGAGTCTGCAGTTAATTGTTGAAGTTCAAGCAGCTTTGGCTCCGAATTTGAGCTGGAAGTTGTCCTACAGATACTAATGCACTAAGTGAATGAAAAGTTACAAGGTTCTTTGCACTAGGAAGCAGTTGCACTTAGGGTATTTTGATTCGGTTAGTGTTCAGGGACGGGAGAGTGTGACTGCATGTGAAGTAAGAGAAACCAAAGGGCAAAAACGTTAGCCTTTGCAATCATCCTCCAATACTGAGGCCTTCAAATTTCCCTACCATCCTTAGCATCTTCCTTTCTGGCCTGAGGAGGAATTCTCAGCTATCTTTCTGGCTATCCTTTTCCTCACCAAAACAAAATCAGAAATTACTGGAAAAGTGCAGCAGGTCTGGGCAGCATCTGTGGCAAAAAAGCAGGGTTAATGTTTTTGGTCCAGTGACCCTTCAGATTGGAACCTGAAACGTTAACTCTGCTTTCTCTCCACAGGTGCTGCCAGAATTACTGCGTGTTTCCAGCTAGTTTTTGTTTCTGATTTCTTTTTTTTAACCTCCCTTTCCTTCCGCAGTCTATTCACCTTGCTTTCACTCTCCCATCTTTCATCCTTTTCTAGTTTATGGGACTGACCAAAAAATACTTTTCATTTTATGGTTCAGCTCATAATTATCAGCCATCTCTGCTGCCTGCCTAGCTGCAACCCTTTGGTCTTCTGTATGAGTTCGAGTTACAAAGTGATTAATTTTTAATTTATGCTTAAACTTCTATAAGAAGTTCATTGGTTTTTACTTCTGCGTATCAAATGCCTCACTATTTGGTGTCAAGGCATTTCTCCTTATCTCAATCCAAAATGTCAAATTCCAAATCTTTAAATTGTGCTCCCACCAAACTTTCAGTGATTTTTGCAGATTTGGAGATATTACATTTAGTACCCTCGTCTAAATCATTAATATATGTTGTGACTAGTTGGGGTCCAATCGCTGATCCCACTAGTCACTGCCTGCCTTTCAGAAAAAGACCTGTTTATTTCTATTTTGCTTCCTATCTGCCAATGGGTTCTCCATCCATGTATAGTATGTGCAGTCCTATGTGCTTTAATTTTACATTCTAATCTTTATTTGGGACCATTATCAAAGCCTTCTGAAAGCCCAAGTAAACTACATCCATTGGCTCCCTTCTGTTACTTACATCCAAAATTTTCAGTAGATTTGTCAAGCACAATTTCTCTTTCTTAAATCCATATTAACTGTCCGATCCTGTCACTATTATCCAGTACTTTGCAGTTTAGTCTTTTATAATGGACTCTCATTTTCTACTGATAACAGGCTAGCCAGTCTACAATTTCCTGTTTTCCCACTATTTTTTTTAAGATAGTGGGATTGCATTAGCTACCCTCTAATCCATAGAAGCTGATCCAGCATCAACAGAATCTTTGAAAGATAACCACCAAAGCATCCACTGTTTCTTGGCCACTTCCTTAAGCACCCTGGGATGTAGTTGATCAGACTTGGGGATTTGTGTCCTAGCATTAATTGCCCCAACATAATTTTCCTACTAATACTGATTTCTTTCCATCCCTCCCTATCACTCGACCCTATCCCTATCGCTATCCCATTGTTTGTTTGTATCGTAGTTTCGTTCTATCTTCGCAGAGGATGTATTTAATTGGTCTGTCGTCTTTGTCCCCCATTGTAACTTCCTTTTTATTGATTTATTTTGACATTAGCCTTCACCACTAAACTTTTCCTGTCCGCATATGTAAAGAAGGTTTTACAATCAGTTTTTATGTTCCCTCAAGCTTCCCCTTGTATTCTCTTTTCCCCCGATCAATCGCTTTGGTCTCATTTGTTAAAACCTAAACTTTGGCCATACCTTAGGTCTTTCTGCTGCTTTGTATGTCCCTCCCTTGGATCTAGTGCTATTTCTAGATTATCTTGTTAGTCATGGTAGTGGCACCCTTCCTGTTTTTTCATGCCAGACAAGAATGAACAATTAACATGCAGTGTTCTCCAACTTTCATAGCCAACTTATGCTTCAGACCATTGTAGTTTCCTTTTTTTAATTCATTCACTACATCACTCCCCATCTGATGTAGAATTCTTTCATATTATGGTCACTGTTTCCCCAAGAGGCCTTGCACAACTTGATTACCAAATATCCTGTCCTCATTGCACAACGCCCAGTCTAGGATAGCCTACCTGTTCTCTAATTGGTTCCTGAATATATTGATGCAGCAAACCATCGTGCGCACACTCCAGGAATTCCTCGTCTTATGGAATTATTACTGATTTGATTTGCCCAATCTATATGCAGATTGAAGCTGCCCATAATTACAGTATATCTTTATTGCTAGTGTGTCTAAATTTCTAATTAATGCCACCTTCAACATTGCTGCTACATTTTGAGGTATACATATATACAACCCCCATTTTTGCTTTTTACCCTTTGGTGTTTCTGTGCTGTACCCACATAGATTCCATTTTGCCAGAGTGAACATCCTTCCTTACCACTGCATGAAGGTCCTCTTCGACCAGCAATGCTACCCCATCCCCTTCTTTTTTCCTTTTTGTCTCCTTAAAAACTGAATACAGGTGGATATTTGGTTCCTGTCCCTGGTCACCCTTCAGCCACCTCTCTCGACTCTCAAACTTGTCAGACCTATTTGTATATATTTGTGAACTAATTCATTGTTATTGCAAACACCCCACACAAGGCCTTAAGACTTGACTGTTTAACGTTCTTAGTCCCATTCACATTATTTTGCCATGTGGACTTGTTTGGACTTCCCATTCTATCTGTTGTTTTCTTTTCCCTTGTCTTCTACCTCCCATTTACCTGCCATTTTAGTTTATATCCTCCCCAACTACACTATTCCCTTAGGACACCAGTTCCAGTTTTGGCCAAGTGCAATCACCCAACTTGCCCAGAATCGATTCCGACATCCCAGAAATCTGCAACCGCTCTCACACACATTTCTCCTCTCCCATGCAGCAGAGCAAACCATGGTACAGTGAATTTGGTTCTTGCTACTTTCCTCAGAAGCCATTCTTCCCTGCAGTATCCAAAGCTAAAATTATTTTGCATTACCAGTTCAATTGCATTATATAACTGCCAGGTCATATTTTAGCTTTGAATACTGTTTGGAGCAATGGCTTCTGAGGAAAATAAGAACTCAAATTTGCTGCACCATGGTTTGCTCTGCTGCCTGGGAGAGAAGTGTGTAGGAACGTTAGAAGATTCAATCATCGGGGAGCAGGCAGACATTCCTGTGGCCTGGCATGATGCTTGCTGGTACTAGGATCAAGGAGGTATCATGGGCAGCATGGTGGCTCAGTGGTTAGCACTGCAGCTTCACAGCCCCAGGGACCCAGGTTCGATTCCAGCCTCGGGTGACTATTTGCATGGGTTAACACGTTACAACCAAAACAGCAGGAACCACTCAAAAATATTCCTACTTACATTCACTTCTCCTGTCTCATTCTCTTTGAGGACAAGGCTTAGCATTTTGTCATCAGGGAGAAAGTGAGGGCTGGAGATCAGAGCTGGAAATGTGTTGCTGGAAAAGCGCAGCAGGTCAGGCAGCATCCAAGGAGCAGGAGAATCGACGTTTCGGGCATGAGCCCTTCTTCAGGAATGTCCTGAAGAAGGGCTCATGCCCGAAACGTCGATTCTCCTGCTCCTTGGATGCTGCCTGACCTGCGCTTTTCCAGCAACAATTTTCAGCATTTTTGTCATCCGGTCCAGCCAACAGTTGCAGGTATAAGGGGTGCCCGTCATCGGAAATCTTAAGAGTGTAAACTGTGAAAGAAATAACAAGTCTGAATTTTGGGATATTGAACTCTATTTTAATGTCTCCAAGGTTAGGCATTCCTCTGGTTTCCTCCCACAATCCAAAGATGTGCAGGTTGTGAATTGGCCGTGCTAAATTTCCCATAGTGTTAGGTGCAGTAGTCGGAGGAAAATGGGTCTGCGTGGGTACTCTTCGGAGGGATGGTGTGGACTTATTGGGCCAAAGGGCCTGCCTCCACACTGTAGGGAATCTAATCTAAAGTATCTGCAGGACATTCTGAAATGGGAGGGTGAACATCCAGTGGTCACAGTACACCTTAGTACCAACGACAGAGGTAAAAAGGGATGCGGTTCTAAAGGCAGAATATCTGGATTAAAGCGTAGGTCCTCAAAGGTAGTGATCTAAAAATTGACTAATACATGCTTCTGATGGACAGAGGAGAAATAGTAGAATAGATCAGATGAATATGTGGCTGCAGAGATGATGGGTGGAGGGGGCAACAGTCTCAGATTTCTGGGATACTGGGACTGATTCTGGGAGAGGTGTTTCTTTGTTTCTAAACTTTTACCTGTTTATCTACAGAACTAATTTGTCTGTACCTAGAATAGCCTTTTTTTTAACTGTTGTAATCTCATGGAACCTCCTCCATCATGTGTAAACCTCATGCTGTCTCTTTTAACCCACCTCGTATAAAAAGTGCTCAGTTTTTGTTCAGCATTTAATTTGTTCTGCCACTTTTTTTAAAAAAAAAGCCTCCACCCCCCCCCCCCCCTCGGGCATTTTAAGCACCTACCTCCTTGGGTTTTGAGTTGGTGGTGCACTTTATAGATCAGAAGTTAACCACCAGGATACACAAACACAGCTAGCCACACGATACACACACCAGCTAGCCACAAAAAGACACGACCCTCTCTCCCTCGTGGCCCTATACACGGATGAAAAAAAAACACTATTTCGACTGGGACAACACACCTATCCTGGGATATGCCAGAGAATTCCTAGAGGCCTGGCACTCCAACCACAATGCCATAAGCAAACACATAGATCTAGATACCATCTATCAACCCCTCAGAAAATGAACAGGAAATGGCATCACCACAAACCCCAGCCAAGACAAACCCATAAATAGAAAGCAGGAGACTACCGCTTCGCTTCACTTGGAGGTTGCAACTGATGATGTTACGCAGCCAGGTAATGAAACGTCTGGATATCAAACCTACAGCTTAGCGAGCAAACCTACATCCTAAACGCAACCTGAGCTACAAACCTTGCAAAAAAAAAATCAGAACTATCTTTTTCTAAAGATTTTTTTAAACTCCCGCTTCTTAATTCAGTAATCTTTTAGTCTCCTGAAATTCTGGTACAGCCTCCTCAGCCCCATTTTCTTTTCCAATGCCACTGGTTTTTTTTATTTAATTTGCAAATTCATTCACCTTTAAATTTCAATTGCCTTTTCTAGCTCAAGTTGGATTCTTGAAAACTTAGATAACTTACCATTTGGTATACCTCGTCCTTTGCAAGAGATGCAATCACAAATGCTGGGCTCAAGCTTTGATCATATATGCATTTTCTTTTTTTTTATTTAATCTATTTTTCTAACCAACCTGTTCAAAGATGCTATTGCACATTTTTGGAGAAGGTGGGACTTGAACCTGGGCCTCCTGGCACGGGATTAGAGATGCTATCACTGGGCCACATGGGTCCCAAAAACACGGAACATTACGTGAATTTGTGTCATCCTTGCGTGGGGCCGTGCTAATCTTGTATCATTCCAGTTTTAGTATATATGCTTCTACAATTCTAGCTTTTGCAGGAACCTTCATTTTTAAAACCTCTACCAATTCTGTTAGCTTTGCCTTTTTAAATCTTGTAAACCAGTCAAAGATATTTCTTTCCACTGCAGGAAAACTTTAGTTACTTCTCATGCTGTTTTGTTTTATATTATGAGAAACCTGTTAGCTGTCCTCTTTTGTTTAAACTTGGAGATAGTGAGGACTGCAGATGTGGAAAGTCTGAGTTGGTAAAATGTGGAGCTGGAGAAAGCACAGCAGGTTAAGTAGCAACAGAAGGGCAGGAGAGTTTATGTTTTGGGCAGGACCCTTCAGGATTTTTTTTAACCAGTTGATATTACTCCAAATCCAATCTTAGATTGACTATGTCCAAGGTGTATTATGATCATTACGGAAGAAGTTGCTGATAATGGGGCCCCAGCATTCCTCCAGTCATTATTCATATTTATATGTTTAATGACCAAAATGGGCAGATGTTGCTATACTTATTACTAACCAAAATGAAAAATGATCACCAGGCATCTTAAATGGATGAGTTTGGAGTTCATTAATTATAAACTCATTAATTAAAATCATATATTATATAATATATTTTATATAAATATAATATATAATCTTAGTTCTGTACACACAGATACACACTTAACACAAAAATCAAAGTCTCTGCGTTTGTTTATAAAAACAAATGAATGAAATGACTTCTCATGCCCACTGAAATTTCTGTTAACAAAGCCAAATGGCTGACAGTTGTAGATTTGATGCTAGGTGAACAGTTCCGATTGCAGTCAACTTGGTTTTGAATCTTTGGGAAATAGTCTTGGTTCACCTCTTTAGGATTTACAAGTTAGACAGAAATGCTGGTACTGGAAACTCTCAGGCTTTCAAGAATTTCAACTAAGCAAAGAATTTTATTAGAGCTGTAACTACGGAGAGATTTGTTTTATTGATCCTGGGTCTGTAAAACAGAAATCTAAGTCCAAAAAATATTAGAGTCCCAGTCATAGACTTATATAACGTGAAAATAGACCCTTCAATCCAACCAGTCCATGCTGACCAACTAAACTAGTCCCACCTGTCTGTGCCTAGCCCATATCCCTCCAAACGTTTCTTATTCATGTACTTATTCAAATGTTGTAACTCTACCCAAATCCACCACTTCTTCCTCAGGAAGTTCAAACCACACTGTTTTGGAGAAACAAATTGCCCCTCATGTGTTTTCTAAATCTTTCTTCTCTCGCCATTAAAATATGCCCCCTTGCCTTGAAATCCCCCGCCTTCGGGAAACAGCACCTGGTTTTATACATGTCCCATGAAGTCACCTCCTCCACCACCTACACTCCAATGTAAAAGTCTCAGCCTATCCAGCCTCTCCTTATAAGTCAAACCTTCCATCCCTGGCAACACCCTGGTAAATCTCTTTTGCACCCTGTCCATCTTAGTAATAACAGGGTGACCACAATTGGACACAGGTTTTCCAGAAGATGTCTCACCAACATTTTGTACAAACTCAATATAATGTCTTAACTCCTGTACGCAAAGGACTGAGCAATGAAGGCAAGCATGTTAACCACCACCTTATTGACCATATCTATATGTGATGCAAACTTCAAAGAATTATGAATCTGAACCCTTAGGTCTGTCTGTTCTACGATGTGGAGATACTGGAGTTGGACTGGGGTGGACCAAGTCAAAAATCAAACAGCAACAGATTTTAGTCAAACAGATTTATTTGAAATTGCAAGCTTTGAGCTCAGCTCCTTCCTCCGACATTGTATCATAGAGAGGTATAAGGCCGTGTCTTATACCCCTTTATGATACCATGCCTGAAGAAGGAGCTGAGCTCCGAAAGCTTTCAATTTCAAATAAACTGGTGTGTTTGATAATCTGGTGTTGTTTGTTTGATTTTTGACCTTCTCTGTTTTACAACACTATCTAAAGCCATACTTTTTAATTCTATAAGTACTGCCCTTGCTTTTTGGGAGAATAAACCATATCCCTCATTCATCCAATTTAAGAGGTTAATTGTCTTTTTGTTTGAGAGAGGTTGTAAGACAGTGGTGACAAGATGTCTCTAAGCAAGCAAACAATTTGTGAGACCTTGGGTTTTTTAAAGTCGGAACAATGGAAGCCGTCAGGGTGTGGCCAGCTCTCTCAGACCAGGCTTTCTATTTTTATTTTATTTTAGTTTTTAGGTTTAGTTTTAAGTAGAAGCCATTAGAATCTGAGTTGGGAGCTGCAGTGAATGTCGCTTAGCTGTTACTTTCTCTGAATTTTCTCGATGTTTTCTCTTCCTGGATTGGAGAACTGCATGTGAGAATCTGTCTGAATTTGCCTTTTTGCCAAGGGGTGTGTTTATGGGATATTGCTTTATTGGAGAAGTTAATTAGTTATAGGTACTATATCTATTATTTGGTTAAGTTTACCAATAAGTTATTCTAAATTTTCCTCTTTATTGTTAAAATACAAACAAGAGTGTTTAAATAATTTTGTGTTTTGCTTAACAAGTTTTGAGTTGCATTTCAGCTAGAACACAGCACTTCACAGCTACCTTTTCAAAATAAGAAAATGTTAAGTTCTAGGTTACTTTCTTAAAATACATTTGAGGGGGGTCTGGTCCATTTCAAAGAGATCTTGGATAATCGGATTTGTTATTTTAGATGATGTGATGGCCTCTGAACCACAATGTGGCAGTAATTCCTCAAATTGGAGGGGGGGAGGCGGGATTGGGAAACCAGCCTCAAAGCAAGTATCTCTTGATGATTAGATTAGATTCCCTACAGTGTGGAAACAGGCCCTTGGGCCCAGCCAGTCCACACTGGCCCTCTGAAAAGTGACCCACCCAGACCCATTTCCCTCTGACTAGTGCACCTAAGATTATGGGCAATTTAGCATGGCTAATCCACCTGACCTGCACATCTTTGGATTGTGGGAGGAAACTGAAGCACCCGCAGGAAAGCCCCACACACTGGGAGAATGTGCAAACTCCACACTCAGTCGCCCAAGGCTAAAATCAAACCTGGGACTCTAGTGCTGTGAGGCAGCAGTGCTAATCACTGAGTCACCATGCCACCCTTATTACCTTAACTGTTTGGAAATTGGAACAGGAAAAATCAGATTGGAGATGAATACTTGTCTCAAAGACTAGTGTGGGAGAAGTGGGTTTGGTTTATGGTGTACTGACACCAAAACTGGTAAAGGTTTTATGTACCACGGGGTGGCCTCCACCTCCGCAGTGTTCTCGTGAGCGTTATAAATAGGGAAATTGAGAGGTTTTCTAAATTTTAGGGCAAAAGAGAACATTTTCAAAGATCTGTTAAGTTCAAGAGTGCAGACAACGTAAGGCAGAAACGTATTAATAACAGATATTATGAACATCATAGAAAGGAAGAGGATATCGAGGAGAAAGTGAGGTCTGCAGATGCTGGAGATCAAAGTTGAAACTTTATTGCTGGAACAGCACAGCAGGTCAGGCAGCATCCAGGGAACAGGAGATTCGACGTTTCGGGCACAGGCCCTTCTTCAGGAATGAGCAGAGAGTGTTCAGCAGGAGAAGATAAAAGGTAGGGAGGAGGGACTTGGAGGAGGGGCGTTGGAAATGTGATAGGTGGAAAGAGGTCAAGGTGAGGGTGATAGGTCGGAGTAGGATGGAGGCGGGGAGGTCAAGAAGAAGACTGCAGGTCAGGAAGGCGTTGCCGGGCTGGAGGGATTCGGCTGAGACAAGTTGGGGGGAGGGGGGATGAAGAAACTGGTGAAGTCCAAGTTCATTGCCTGTGGTTGGAGGGTTCCCAGTCGGAAGATAAGTCGCTCCTCCTCCGACCGTCGGGTTGTTGTGGTTTGGCGGTGGATGAGTCCAATGACCTGCATATCCTCGGTGGAGTGGGAGGGGGAGTTGCGGAGCGATTCAGAGAGCACCTCTGGGCCAACCCAATCACCCTGTAGCACAGCATTTCCACTCCCCCTCCCACTCCACCGAGGATATGCAGGTCATTGGACTCATCCACCGCCAAACCACAACAACGCGACGGTCGGAGGAGGAGCGTCTTATCTTCCGACTGGGAACCCTCCAACCACAGGGGATGAACTTGGACTTCACCAGTTTCTTCATCCCCCCTCCCCTTGTCTCAGCCGAATCCCTCCAGCCCGGCTCCGCCTTCCTGACCTGCAGTCTTCTTGTTGACCTCTCCGCCTCCATCCTACTCCGACCTATCACCCTCACCTTGACCTCTTTCCACCTATCACATTTCCAACGCCCCTCCTCCAAGTCCCTCCTCCCTACCTTTTATCTTCTCCTGCTGAACACTCTCTGCTCATTCC
Organism: Chiloscyllium plagiosum; assembly: GCF_004010195.1. NCBI lineage: Eukaryota > Metazoa > Chordata > Chondrichthyes > Orectolobiformes > Hemiscylliidae > Chiloscyllium > Chiloscyllium plagiosum. The sequence goes on from NC_057743.1 coordinate 4,922,897, forward strand.
TGAAGAAGGGCCTGTGCCCGAAACGTCGAATCTCCTGTTCCCTGGATGCTGCCTGACCTGCTGTGCTGTTCCAGCAATAAAGTTTCAAGGAAGAGGATATCACCTATTAAGACTACTAAGATTACAAAAAGAATAAAATGATAATACTATGGACTACATCTGAATGCACATAGTTCATTTGTTTTGTTTCAAATGCTGAGGGCAAATAGGAATTAATAGTTAAGACCTGAGAACCATGGTTGCAGGATGATATGGATTGGTACCTGAATATTAAAGGGTATAGGACCTATTCATAAAGGATAAGAAAAAGTAGAGGTGTTACTGTTTGCTAATGATGGAGTTAGCACAATAGAGAGAGAGAGAGAGGACTTGAGTTCTGAAAAAGCAGGATGAAAAAATGGTTTGGAAAGAGAATTAAAGCAAGCATCATTTATTGGAATGGTGTACAGGCCACAAAAATAATTGCACAGTCGGGTTGAAGGTAAAGGAAGAAGTAATGGGAGCTTGTCAGAATGGTTCGATGTTAATGAGAAATTTTAATTAACATATCGGTAAACAAAGGTAGCCTATATGGGATGTTCAAGGAGTTTTTTAAAACAATTTCTTAACGGCAAGTTCTGGAGCCAACCAAAGCACTGGGATAAGTTCAAGGTAGTCTGATAGAATCAATAGAAAATTATGTTTGAACAATCAGTTGGAATTCTTTGGATGTGTGATTAAAGAGGGACTGATAGATGTAGTGTACTTAGATTTCTAGAAATCTATCTGATAAAGGGCTATATCAGAAGTTATTGTGAAAATAAAAGCTCATTGTGCAATCCATGCACCTTGTTATTTCAGCATGCTTTGAAAAAGTGTACATGTTTTTCTCTATCTCCATTTGCTTTCACACATCACTTGCAGCTGCTTTGGATCAGTGAAGTTCAATGCGTTTGATTGGAGTTACAGAACAGAGCATAGAATCATACAACACAAGAATGGAGCCTTTGACCCATGGAGTTGTGCCTAACATGATGCTAAATTAACTAATCCCTTCTGACTGCCCTTGGTCCTTATCCCTCCATTCCTTGCACATTCCTAAAAATGTAAAATAAGTGCTAAGTCTAAAGGTATTAATTATTTGGACACCATTTTGCCACAACAGGTACACTTTACATACCTGAAAGTAACCTTACTGAATTGAACAAACGCTCCAATCTGAACCACAAGTATATAATGTTCAATTTTCAGATTTTTAAAAAATATTTCATCCTTGCTTGTCCAATTTTTTTTTTTCCAAATGTGGATTGAAATGTTGTTAGTTGGTTAATTCCTAATGTGACTGTCAATTTGTTTTATCTATCTTTCAGCAGAAGATTAATCTCTTTCACAAGTTAAGACAAGATGTTTATACTAAGACCCCCTTCCAGTAAGTACATATCGCCAGTCACTTAAGTTTCTGCTGCAGCCTATGAGTTTTCATTCCTGAGTTTCAGCCATTTTTATTTTAGCTTTTCTGACATCTAAAACCTATGTATAAATCGAGTTTAAAATAATATATCTTGCTTTCTGATATTAGAACATACAAGTGTAAGTAATTATTAATTGCTGCAAAACAAAATACTACCAGCAACTATTTCTAATGAATTCTAGCTAAGTCAGTGTTTGGTGTTTAGTTTCCAGAAGAGCTTGAAGTGATGGTACCTGGAGATGAGGAGTGAGAACAGGACTAAATTCAAATTGACATTTGGTGTATTTTGTGCAGTTCTAGTTATCATAATACAGAAAGGATGTGGAGACTTTAGACAGGTTGAAAAAGAGATTTGCCACATTGATATGTATTAGCTATATGGAGAGATTGGACAAATTTGTTTGGATTGTTTTCACTAGATTAAAGACAGGATTCTTGGCAGTGTGGAGGAACAAAGGGATCTTGGTGTTCAAGTGCTTGATTCCTCAAAGTTGCCACCCAAGTGGGTAGGGTTGTTAAGAAAGCATATGGTGTTTTGGCTTTCATTTAACAGGGGGATCGAGTTTAAGAGCTGCGAGGTTTTCCTGCAGTTCTACAAGACTCTGGTGAGACCATACTTGGAATATTGTGTCCAGTTCTGGTCACCCTATTATAGGAAAGATACAGAGGCTTTGGAGGGTGCAAACAAGGTTTACCAGGATGCTGCCTGGACTGGAGGGCTTGTCTTCCGAAGAGAGGTTGACTAAGCTCAGACATTTCTCTCTGGAGAGAAGGAAGAAGAGAGGTGACCTGATCGAGGTATACAAGGTAATGATAGGTGTGGATAGAGTCAATAGCCAGAGACTTTTCCCCAGGGCAGGATTGACTGAAACGAGGGGTCATAGTTTTAAGATATTGGGAGGAAGGTATAGCAGAGACATCAGAGGTAGGTTTTTTTACGCAGACAGTTGTGAATGCAATGCCAATGGTGGTGGTGGAAGCAGAGTCATTAGGGACATTTAAGTGACTGCTGGACATGCACATGGACAGCAGTGAATTGAGGGATGCGTAGGTTAGGTTATTTTATTTTAGATTAGGAATAATCCTCTAGAGAAAATGGTGGGCCGAAGGGCCTGTTCTGTGCTGTACCTTTCTATGTTCTATGTCAGAGGTTGATAGAAGTATAGAAAATTGAGGCATGGATAGGGTAAATAGTCTTGAGTTATTTTTCAAAGGTGGAAATGTCAAATGCTAAAGGGGAATTGCTTAAGGTAAAAGAGAGAATATCTAAAGGAGATGTGAGGAGCAAGATTTTTACTTGGCACAGAGGATGTTCGATGCCTGGAATGTGCTGCCAAGGTAAGTGGTAGAAGCAGATACAATAGCAATGCTTAAGAGGCGTCTAGGCAGACACATAAGCAGGCAGGGATTGAGGGATATGGACCATGTGCAGGCTGCCACAATTGGCTTATAATGGCTTCATGGCTGCCACAGACATAGGTCAAAGGGCCTTTCCTGTGCTGTACTGTTCTATATTCTGAATATAGCCATAGTTTGACTGAACATCACCTGGATAGAATTTTTGCTCTTAACAATTCAGTTCTTATGGAGTAAAATGGTATTTTATTTTAGTTACTTCACTGCAGAAGCACCAGAAATTGTCCCCTTATAGTTTAAAATTATATGTAGCGCACTGTTGTCTTTGTTGAGTAGGAATCTGAGAAGCTAGCCAGAGTCTACGGAACATAAGCCAAGAAGCTTCCACTTGGGGGAGCCGCTAAGTGATTGCATGCTTCAGAAGAATCCTGGGCTTCAAACAGTGTTTGCCTTGCAAGTTTTTTCTGTCGTGAAATACAGATGGAGATGGCCCATTAAGGTAGAACAGCTATCTTTTTGGGCCAAAAGTGAGGGATTCTTTTTAAATAGGGATCTGATGAACTGGATCCCATTGGTGGAAGTTTTGTTAATAACTAACAATGGGAAACTTTGCTTCTTAACTGCGATTTTGCTTTTGCTTAAGATGAGAAGCAGGACCCCTACTTGAAACTTGGATTTGTTGGAATATTGAAATATGTTTGAATATGCTGACTATATAATGACATGATCTAATAGAATATAGTTTTATCAGGTTGTAAAACCACATGATAAGCTGACAAATTGTTCTCTTGTGATACTTGCTTGGTATAAGAGAAATGTAACAAAGTGAAGCTCAATAGTAGTGTGATCCTTGCATTTGAATAATGGCTTTTTCATTTGAAATGAAATGTAACATATTTTAAAACTCTGGAAAAAAAAGTAATCTTTAAAATGACGTGAGTGGCTATACTAATATTGATTCTCTCCCCACAGCTCTCCACTCCCCAAATTGTCTTCATGTTCAAACCAAGCAGAAGTGAATGATAACAAAAATGATACTATGTAAAAGTTACATAGATTTTATATTCTTGTATTTGCTTAATATTGCTAGGATTTTATTGCAGAATCTATTTTCATAAAGCTCCATTTTTAAATAAATGTGTTCTTGTGTTGGCATTAATTGGTTTGTATATTCAGCAAAAGTCAGCAGTGCCAGTTTCCTAGTCTCAGTAAAAAGAATAAACGTGTAACAAGTGTGACCATGATAATTTCCATCCCTTTGAAAGAATTATAGTTACTTTGAAGAGCTAGAATCCATCATTCAGCCAAATGTTTGAAGAAGCATTATTTTGTTGTACATTTTTAACACCAAGTGGTGACAAAATGTTTGTGTTCCTAATAATGAATGCTAATAACATTAGAATATTAGAAATAACTCACATGAAAGAAAACAGAATACCTAAGTTAATGACAATTGTTGCTGATGGCATGTTTGTAATACTGTGTTCACTAACACACCTAAGTCAATTCTTAGACTTTTGAATGTTTGCTGTTCAGCGAGTAGAAGAAAAATAGTATCATGTTATAGTTTGTTGATGTGGTTCTGTTCGCTGAGCTAGGAATGTGTTGCAGACATTTCGTCCCCTGTCTAGGTGACATCCTCACTGCTTGGGAGCCTCCTGTGAAGCGCTTCTGTGATGTTTCCTCCGGCATTTATAGTGATTTGTATTTGCCGCTTCCGGTTGTCAGTTCCAGCTGTCCGCTACAGTGGCCGGTATATTGGGTCCAGGTCGATGTGCTTATTGATTTGAATCTGTGGATGAGTGCCATGCCTCTAGGAATTCCTTGGCTGTTCTGTTTGTTTGTCTTGCCCTATAATAGTAGTGTCGTCCCAGTCAAACTCTTGTTGCTTGTCATCCGCGTGTGTGGCTACTAAGGATAGCTGGTCGTGTCGTTTCGTGGCTAGTTGGTGTTCATGGATGCAAACAGGAAGACAGCTAACGGTCTGCATCCATGAACACCAACTAGCCACGAAATGACATGACCAGCTATCCTTAGTAGCCACACACTCCAGATGACAAGCAACATGAGTTCAACTGGGATGATACTACCATTATAGGGCAAGCCAAACAGAGAATAGCCAGGGAATTCCTAGAGGCATGGCACTCATCCACAGATTCAATCAATAAGCACATCGACATGGACCCAATATACCGGCCACTGCAGCGGACAGCTGGAACTGACAACCGGAAGCGGCAGGTACAAATCACTATAAATGCCGGAGGAAACATCACAGAAGCGCTTCACAGGAAGCTATTCATACATCCATCCTGATGCTTTTTAAATGTTATAATTGTACCAGCCTCCCACTTCCTTTGGCAGTTCATTCCATACATGCACCACCGTCTGCATGGAAGAAATTACCCCTTAGTTCCCTTTTATAAATTGTTCCCCTTTCAACTTCAGATTTTCACGTTAGGGAAAATACCTTGTTTATTTACCCTGTCCATGCCCTTCATGATTTTATAAACCTCTAAGGTCACCCCTCAGCTTCCGGCACTGCAGGGAAAATAGTCCTGGCCTATTCAGTCTCTCTCTGCAACCCTGGCAACATCCTTGTAAATTTTTTTCTGAACACTTTCAAGTTTCACAACATCCTCCCCATAGGAGGACACCAGAATTGTACGCAATATTTCAGAAGTTGCCGAACCAATGTTCTGTACAGCCGCAACATGACCTCCCAATCCTATACTTAATGTACTGACCAATAAGGGCAAGGTCTAACTGTGACTCCACTTCCAAGGAACTATGAACCTGCAGTCTGAGATCTTTGTTCAGCAGCACTCCCCAGGATGTTACCATTAAATATAAAAGTTGTGCATTTATTTGCCTTTTCTAAAGTGCAGCAAATTGCATTTATCTAAATTAAACTCCACCTGCCACTCCTCTGCCCACTGGCCCAACTGATCAACATCCTATTGTACTCTGAGGTAGCCTTCTCTGCTGTCCACTACATCTCTAATTTGGTGTCATCTGCAAACTTTCTAACCATAGCCTGTGTATGTTCATATCTAAATCAGTTATATAAATGACAAGAAGCAGTGAACCCCACAATGATCCTTGTGGCACACTGCTGCTGCAGTCTTAAAAAAAACAACCCTCCACTACCCTCTATCATCTACCTTTGAGCAAGTTCTTTATCAAAATAGCAAGTTCTGCCTGTATTCCATGTGATCTAACCAGTCTAGTAAGGCGTTCAACAAGGTTCCTCATGGTAAAGTCCAAATAGATCATTTCCACAGCTCTGCCTCATCAATCCTTTTCAAAACTTCATCAAAAAACTCAAGTTAGACACTATTTCCCACGCACAAAGCCATGTCAACTATCCATAATCAGTCCTTGCCTTTCTAAATATATGTAAATTCTGTCCCTCAGGATTTCCTCAAACAACTTACACATTACTGATGTCAAGCTCACCGCTGTATAGTTGCCTGGCCTTTCCTTGCCACCTTAAATAGTTGCACCATATTAGCCAACCTCCAGTCTTCCAGCAGCTCACCTGTGACTAACAATGATACAAATAAATGGGTGTAATTATTTTCTTTTTGGTTCTCTCCAGGTCATTTTATGCAATGTTTTGCTTGAAAATGCATGACATTTTAAGTGCTTTGAATTCCATTTTGCATATCATGCGTCACTTGCAAATCAGATTATGACAAAGCCTGGATATGAGTCTCAGCAATAGTTTCTGAACACTGCTGTAAGAAATCAACTAGATTGCACTAGTGTCAGTCTTCCTTAATGCCTCAGGCAATGGAAACTTAGAAACTGTTCAGTAATAATGTTCTTGCCAAATAGTAGACAAATAGTGCCACCAGTTAATATGCTTCAGCATTTGCATGGAAGAAGTAACATTGACCATCTTTCAAAGTGTTCCATTGTTTAAAGGTTCAAATGTTCTTAAAGTGACAACACACCTAAATTATGTTCCCACTGAAGTCGTGCACAGTAACCTTTCCAGCATGGAATGCTTGACTAAGTCATGTCAGAATTTTGGAATTTTCTTGATTTAGAATTTCTAACCATAGGTTATGAAAACAAATGTGCCAGTAGAAATATTTACCAAACCATAAGACCTTCAGAAAACAGTAATGAGTTTGTTTTGTTTTACTTACCCAAAAACTGTATCTTCCTTGATTCTGTTTCCAACCATCATATATTAAATTAATGTCATGAGTTTCTTGTGTCTGCTCAAACTATATTTTTTGACAATTGGTTCTCAACAATAGAGTTCTAGACAGGAAAGTTACATTGTATTTTGTTCACAAGTGTTTTTGGAGTTGGGTTTAAGACTCTGAAAGATGTGAACACTATTCTGGTGTACAGTGAAAAGTGTTGCATTGATGTACTGCATTTAATGGAGAGAAGAAGGTGTAAAACTTTCTTGAAATTTTATTTTTATAATTAAATGTTTTTCAGCTACCTATTTTCAATGTGAAAAATTCTGATGGAGCATGCAAGAACATTTAAAGAGGAAATAAGTAATTATAATGAGTTGCCCTCCTGAACTTGTATGACCCATTCTTGAATCTTAAGTGTGGTGCTGGAAAAGCACCGCCAGTCAGGCGGCATCCGAGGAGCAGGAGAGTCTCCTGCTCCTCGGATGCTGCCTGACCGTTTGTGCTTTTCCAACACCACAGTCTTTGACTCAGACCTCCAGCATCTGCAGTCCTCACTTTCTCCATTCTTGAATCTGCATTTGTCCAGCACAACATGCTATTAACTGATGGGGAGAGCCTCCATTCTTAATAAATATGGAGCCCAGAAGAGCAGGAGTGCTTCTTCCAACACTATGTTTAAACAAAAATGCAGACCATTTCTCCACCCTCTACTGAAACCCCGGCAACAGATTTGGCTTTTTCTGGTTCTAGTTCACTCTTTGGAGAGTTCCTCCTGTAAACGGCTTAATGTCATCAAATATCAAGGCTTTCTCAAACCTAACCAGTTAGCTGCAGGATCAGATCCTTTTATCTTTCCAGCCTTTTCTTAATCTAATCCTTTGTGACCAAAAATGTACACATCTGAATTATAGACCTTGTGTGAGTGCAAGAAGGAAGATGAACTTGTAATCACAAGGGCTGAGAATTAAAACCCCTGCACGTGAAGTCATTGTTGGAAACTGTGATGTAATTTCAGTGTTTTGTATGAATATGTCCACCATAGCAAAATTAATATCATTTGTTACAATCCTGTGGAGACTAATCTGAGAGACACCTCTCAAATGACGAATGCAAGTAAATTAACAAGCTTTCATTTTAAACTGAATTTAAGAATTGTACTGCAAAATAAACAGATCAAATAGTATATTGAATTAAAGAAAAGGTACTTTTGCATTAACTAATGCAATCCAGATGTATCATTTCAATCATTTTTGCTATACGTTAATACTTCTGGCAATGCATAGTATTACAAGAATGTGCCTATAGTTTCCTTCAGGTTCACTGCTTCCTACCATGATAATTCAAAATTTCTAAAGCCCTTTAAAATCCATTCAACTCATTGAATTATCCAGATCTGACATTCAATTGCACCTTTGTGACTCCTTATTCCTTAAATTCCCAAAAGTTGCATCCATTCTATTCCTTTCCTTTCAAGCAGAAAACTAACTCTCTTGAATAGTCAAAAATAGAAACTGCTAGAAAAGCTCAGGAAGGTCTGGCAACATCTGTGGAGAGAAATCTGTTAACGTTTTGGATCAAATTACCCTTCCTCAGAACAGAGGTAGTCCTTCTCTGCTCATTACAGCAGGAGCTACCTTCCTTCTTCATATCGTGGTAATTGCTTTGACTCTCTCAATGTGGCTCAAAAGATTAGCTGCCCTCCTACAGTAGATTGCTATGAAAGTGTGGTACTGCCAACTTGATTTTTCAAGAGGTTTCTGTTTGATTTTCATGTCATGACAACCACATTGCACAAGCATGTCTCTGAATTTAGGTGTTTCTAGAATTTTCCTCCTTGGTGAACTTGGGTCCGCTACGTACATGATACCTTTTGTCATCACAAAACAAAACAGAAGAGACATTCAACATCATCAACAATACCCTCACAGGCATAAAGTTCACCAAGGAGGAAGAAACCGACAAACTCGCATTCCTGGATGTCACAGTCGAAAGAAAGGACAACGGAGAACTACAAACCTGCATATACAGAAAACCGACAAACACTGACCAAATACTTAACTACAACAGCAACCATCCCAACACACACAAACAAAGTTGTATCAGAACACTATTCCAACGAGCCACCACACACTGCAGCACAGACGAACTTCGTGGACAAAACCAACATCATCTACAAAATTCCATGCAAGGACAGCCACAAACACTACGTAGGACAAACAGGAAGAAAGTTAGCCACCAGGATACGCAAACACCACAAAAAGACACGACCCTCTCTCGCTCGTAGCCCTACACATGGATGAAAAAAAAACACCATTTCCACTGGGACAACACATCTATCCTGGGACAGGCTAAACAAAGACATGCCAGACAATTCCTAGAGGCCTGGCACTCCAACCACAACACCATAAGCGCAAACACAGATCTGGATGCCATCTATCAACCCCTCAGAAAATGAACAGGAAATGACATCACCATAAACCCCAGGAACCCCATCCAGGAGAAAGATCTAAATAGAAAGCAGGAGACAACAGCTTTGCTTCACTTGGAGGTCGCCACTGATGTTACCTAGCCAGGTAATGAAACGTCTGGATATCAAACCTACAGCTCAGCGAACAAACCTATACCCTAAATTCCAAAGAGGTCTAGGTGCATTGATCATTAAAATGTCATGTATGGGGAAAAAAAAGCAAATACTAATGTAATTCTGGCCTTTACATCTAAAAGTCAAAGAACAGAGGAAGAAGCCCTCATACAGCTGTACAAAACCATGGTTGCATTACGCCTACAGTCATTGAGATCTACAGCACAGAAAAAGCCCACCGAGTTTTCTGGGCACCCAATTATTTCAACTTAGTTTTGAGCACTTGGCCCTTAACCTTTATATGCTTTGGCCTTGCAAATGCACATCTAAATACTTTTTAAATGTTATGAGGGCTTCTACCTTCCTTACAGGCGGTGAGTTCCAGATTCCCACCACCCTATGGATGAAAACATTTTCTCCTTGCATCCTCTCTAAATGTCCTGCCCCTTTAAATCTATACCCAATGGTCATTTCTCCATTCACCAAGAGGAAGAGTTCCTTTCTGCCTACCCCTGTCTATGCCCCTCACTTGAAGCACTCAGTCGTTCCTCAAGTTTGTGTGTATATAGGCCTTGGATTGAATGATAACTATATCCAAGAGTCACTTATCAGGAAATGTTGCACAAACTAGATGGAATTCCCAGGAATTTATAAAGTTGAGAGATTCAATCAAAGCTTTTGCAATGTTAAAAGGAAACTAGTCGACTAGATAAAAACAAATTATTAATGCTGATTAAAATCTAGGACTAGAAAATAGTCTTAAGCATTACAATGGACGTTTCAGGAGTGAAATTAGTGTTATGGCCCAGACCAAACCCCCTCAAAATAATCAGAAGATAGTCTAGATCGTAACTTTTTCTTAATTTCAAGGTAAATGTTGTGTTCCAGATGCAATTCAGTTGGTCAAAATACCAGATTTAAAGCAAATCACACTCTATTCATCAATTATAATTAAAATACTACAAAAGAAAAAAGGAATTGAATACCTTAACTCTATTGAAAAACTTAGCAGAATATTAGATACAGTAACTATTACTATTTGTTCCAATAGACAAATTCAGAAAACAGGTCGTTTCACATGCAACTCCAGTGGCAGGAAGAGAATCCCCAGCTTTTGGCTGTAACTGAGAGGGGAAAAAAATAGCTTCCACTTCAAGACCCCAACAGCAACTGCTAAAAGATTTTTAAAAAACACTCCTGGTTCTGTGGGAGCTTGACCACACCCATTTAGACTACTTCTGTTGTTCCAACATTTTTGTATCCCAAAGGCCTCCGAAGTTGTTCATTCTAGTGGTTGTTGTAGACAGCTCTCCAGCTTTGCTTTAAAATTCTCCTTTTTTAAAAAAGGGCAAAATATAACTCTTAAAGCCACAGTATCGTCATACCTTTTTAGAAAAAATACATTAATATACAAATTTGGCTTTGTTTTTAAAAACTTATGATTTTGCACTACTAGCGTACAATGTGTATGCATTACATGAAGGATGTAAATGTTGATTACTCCAGTCTATTTCAGTCTGTTATTTTCCCCGCCTCTGAATGCCTGTGTCTTTCTTCATCAGAGTCACAATATTGCATTGGCATTATCTTGTCCTGCCATGTATAATTTTCAAATTGAATGGCTACAATAATTTCCATTTAAACAGTCTGAAATTTTTGTCCTTAAATGTCTCCAAAAACTGTAAGGTTATAGTCACTATGTACGATTGTCTCGGACAAATTACTGGCAATATAACTGTTGGAATGTTGCAACACTAACACCATCTACTGATGATTATTCAATTTTCTGGAGAAATGCCTAGTAAGTCTTTCTATCTTCTCATCATTTTGCAAGATTACAGTGCTGACACCTATATCACTCATCGATAGCCACTTTAGTACTTTACATAATTAGGTGTGGCTAACACTGGGGCAGTGATTAACACAGGTTTTAGGCTATCAAATACCTTTGGACAGTCCTCCATCCATTGATATTTCATGCACTTGTACAATAAGTCACTCAGTGGAGCAAATTCAGTACAAACTTCTGAAAACAAATGTACTCAATCCCAGGAATTAGAGTGTTGCCCACTTCATCGACTGTATGGGAAGCTCCCCACTAACCTTTATTTTAGCATCTTGTTGGACCATCTATCGCTGTCCCTATGTGGCCCAGGAACATTACTTGGGCTTTTGCAAGCGAACTCTTAGCCAGGTTTATCACCAAGCCCGCTTCCCGAAGTCGATCGAACAATTTCAATAAATGCGGCATATGTTCCTTCCATGTGTGACTTTAAAAAAAAAACAAGAAGTTGTTGATGTACACCACACAATTAGGTAATCTCAGAATTGCTTTATTGGTTAGTCTTTAAAATATGGCTGGTGCATTTTTCATACAAAATGGCATGACTTTAAACTGGTACAGTCTGTTCGGTGTCATGAAAGCCAAAATTGTCTTCGCTGTTACAAATAAAGTTGCCTGCCAGTATCGTCCGTTTCAGTCCAACTTAGAAATACAAGTTTTTTTTGTCCCACCTTCTCAATATAGTCTTCCGGACGTGGAATACGGCATGAATCAGATTTTGTAACTGCATTGACTGTGTGATAGTCCACACATAATTATTAGGTACCATCAAGTTTTGGCACCATCACTATTGGTGAGCTCCATTTGTTGCAACTCATTTCAATTATGTAGTCTTTGAGCACATGTTCAATCCCTTTTTGAACCTGTGCCAACTTTAGAAAGTTAAATCTCTATAAAGATGTTGCTTAATTGCAACAGCACTTCCTATGTCATTTGTAATTAAATTAATACTTCCCAGCTTATTCCCACATATCTCCCTATGTGATTGTAATAACTCTTTCAGGTCATTTCAGTTTTATTCTGGAAGGTAACTCAGTAATTTATTCCAGTTTTTGAGAACATTGTCTTTGTTCAATTTAATTTGTGGAATGCCCAATTCAGAATCATCTGAATTTAGTTCTTCACTCAGTGTTGTAGCCAGCAACACATTCTCCTCTTGCTTTTCTTCCTTATCAAAACGCCTTTTGAGCATGTTCACATGACAGGCTCTGAGATTTCTTTCGATCTTGCATTCTTATCAAATAATTCACCTCACTCAATTTCCTTTTGATTTGATAAGGCCTATTAAACCTTGCTTTTAAAGGATCACCCAGCACTACAAGCAACTCCCCATGAATTCCATATATTACGACCTTTTCTGGCAATACTACTTGTGAATTACATACCTCCTCATCTCTCCCCATCAGATATTGGCTTGCGCCTATATCTGTAAAATTTGAATTTCTTTACCTGTTCCTGGTATACATGAGTGAACTTTACCCTCGCAAGTAAATTTTTTAAAGAGATCTGGCACTTTCTTCTGGAATACCTTTTTAGCTTCAACAATGCTTTCCTTTACCACTTTAACAAAATTCACTGGCTCATCCTGTTTTCCCACATCCATCTTTCCAATGCTTTTTGTAAACCACCAGCACTGTGACTTCATGTGGCCTACTTTATTGCAGTGAAAACAATCAAGACTTTTTTTTAATTTCTCTTTCCCATTCATGAGTTTCCATTTTACCGTGGTAAATTATCTTTACTACCTTCACCATCTCCTTTTCCCTTATCACCTGAGGATTTCTCATTTTCCCAATTTCTCTCCTGCGCAGACTGAAATTGATATCAGCAACCAAACTTTGATATATGAACCAAATCATAATCTACTACCATTTCTGCTGCTAATCTTGCAGTTTTAACTCTCTTGCTCTTCCACATGACTTCTCACTTCTTCAGGAAGTGAATTTTTGAACTCCTCCAAAATAACCATCTCTCTAAGGGAGTCATATGTTTGATCTATTTTCAATGCCCTTCTCCACCTATCAAAATTACTTTGTTTGAACCTTTCAAACTCAATGTGCGTTTGACCAGGGTCCCTCTTTAGATTCCTGATATGTCGTCTGTAGGCTTCTGGTACTAACTCATATACACTTAAGATGGCATTTTTCACCTCCTTATACTCCACAGATACCTCCTCTGATAATGATGTGAATACCTCACTAGATCTACCTGCCAATTTTGTTTGGATAACAATACCCACATGGTTAGTGGCCATTTTATTTGTTTAGCCACCTTCTCAAATGAAATGAAAAAAGCTTCTACATCCTTCCTGTCGAACTTAGGCAATACTTGGACATATTTAACAGATCCCCATCAGGTACAATGGGTTTGGTCCTGATTGTTATCTTCCTCATTAAGCCTAACTTCTACCATCACCTACACCCTTTTACATTGACTTTCCTCTCTATATGCTAACTTCTGAAGTTCAAACTCTTTCTCACTTTCTGCTTTTAATCATAACTCAAACTGTTTAATTTCCTTTTCATCTTCATGCTGCTTCATTTTCAATTGACTTTCAGTCATTTCCAAATGTTCTGATGGTATTCCTGGCAATTGTAAATACTGTGCAATTGCTACAACTACCTCCCCTTTCCTCGCCGACACAGATCACCCAAACTCCTGCATGTTTGCCAATTCCAAAAGTCAAGCTTGCTCACTTACTGTAAAATTTCCAAAGTGACCTCTTCCACCCCCAGGAAACTTAGTAACTGAAAGAGCCATTACTACACAAAGCACACCCTGTTTAAACCAACTGAATTCAACACCCAAAATAAAAGACAGTAACACTTGTCACTCCCCACTTAGCACTCCTGTTTGAGTCCAATAACCCTAAATTCATTCTGAAATTAAAGATTTTAATCCTACCAGAATTCCCAATTTGTTATGGACTAGGCCAAGCCCTTTCAAAATATTCAGAAGATAAACTAGATGCTGCTTTTTCCCTATTTCAAAGGTAAATGTAAGATGTTGTTTTCCAGATGCAATTTGTTTTGTCACGCCACCAGATTTAAAGCAAAACACACTTTATTTTTCATCTACTATAGTTAATATACAACAGAAGAAAGAAGAAATTGGAATAACTTTATTGGAAAACTTAACAGAATAATAGGTACAATAACTATTACTATTTAACTGTTCCAATCTAGCAACATCCTATAAACATACCCTGAGCAAAAGGCAAATTCAGAAAACAGGTTGTCTCACAGATAACTTCATTATCAGGAAGATAACCCCCAGCTTTTGGCTGTAACCGAGAGGAGGGGAAAAATAGCTTCCACAGAACCCAGAAGCAACTGCTGAAAGGTAAAACTAAAAATTCCATTTTGTTTTGGAAGCTTGACCACACATATTCAAGCTATTGTTCCTACTTTTTAAAAAAAAAGATGCCTCACAAGCTGTTTACTCTAGTGGCTCTGATATACTGCTCAGCAAGTCTCCCTTACCATCTCTCTTCAAAGTAAAATGAGGACAAAATACACCTCTTAAAGCCACAGTATTGTCACATTAGGAGATCCCTAAATTCAAAAGGCAGTAGGAGTTTGGAATATTTCCACCAATCGCAATTGATGCAAGATCAATTATTAACTCTAAATGGGAGTTTGATGTTAACAAATGTATTGAAGCGTATGGAGGTGGAGCCCCTGCCCACTCCTTTTTCCTACCACAGAGTAAAAGTGAGAACTTGCACATTCAGTCTTTGGCTCACCTTCCAGCTTCTTAGCAACTATCAGGCCATCAATAGGGTTGACAAGCAGGAGGCTGGAAGAACACAGCAAGCCAGACAGCAACAGGAGGTGGAGACATTTCATGGGTAACCCTTCTTCAGGACTGGAGGTGGTGGAAGGGGAGCTGCAAATAAAGGGGTTGATGGGGGGAGAGAAGAATGGTGAAGTGGGGATAAGTGAAGACAGGTACAGAGTATGACCTGGGTTGGTCAATGGGAGGAATAAATCCACTAAGTGGGAAGAGTGGATGGGAGGGGGAGGGACTTGGAAGGGTGTTGGAGGAAGGGAAGTTGTTTGAAATTGGAGAACTCAATGTTGAGTCCTCCAGGCTGTAGGCTGCCCAGGTGGAAGATGAGGTGGTGTTCCTCCAATTTGCAGTTTGGGTTCATTGTGCCAATGAAGGAGGCTAAGGGTGGTCATGTCGGAAAAGGAAGGGGAATTAAAACAGATGATGACTGGCTGGCCTGGTTGTTCGGCAAGTATCTCGGCCAGCCCTGCAGTGACCTCCCAGTCACCGCCTATTTTAATTCCCCTTCCCACTCCCTTTCCAACATGATGATCCTTGGCCTGCTCCATTGCCACATCGAACCAAAACGCAATTGGATGAACGGAACCTCATCTTCTGCCTGGGCAGCCTACAACTAGGAGGACTCAACATTGAGTTCTCCAATTTCAAATAACTTCCCATCACTTCTCATAACACCCTTCACAGCCCCCCCCACCACCGCCACTCCTCCCAGCCATCTACCGGATTCATTCCTCCCATTGACCAACCAGGTCATACCCGCTACCTGTCTTCACCTGTCCCCACTTCACCACCCTGACCCCACCACCCCCTTTATCTGCAGCTTGCCTTCCACCCACCCCAGTCCTGAAGAAGGGTTACACCTGACGCATCAACTTCTCCGCCTCCTGATGCTGCCTCGCTTGCTGGGTTCTTCCAGCCTCTTGCTTGTCTACCATGGATTCCAGCTTCTGCAGGTTTTTTTTTGCTTCCAACCAGATTAGTAGGGTTGAGGCCAGTCTTCCATTCTTATCTGGTGAGGATCTCCCACCTCCAAGACATTTCAGCTGACTGAACCTCTGGTCCCAGCAGCACCATTAGGAATGCTGGCCACTGCTTGAACTGCATCCGAATCCCAACAGAAATTGTTGAGGGAGCCAGTTTCCAAGATGAAGATGGAGTTATGGGGAATGTGGTTATTGCCAAGATTATAAGAGTCGAGGGGTATGGATGTCCATGCTGAACAGAGCAGGTAAGATGGGGAAATGTAATGGTGGGAAGACCTTGATGGTGTGGGAATTCTCCAGTGGGCGCAAAAGTTCTTTTTCCCTTGCCTGGCCACCAACCAAAACCATGAAAATTACAAGACTTTATTCTAAGGTGAAGTCCTCTCAGTATTTATCTCTGTGTTGGCAGAAGGAAGCCCTAACATTGTCACTGTTCAATAGGTAGTTAGGAGTATAGTGCCACATAATGCTAAAATTGGCAGGTGGGTGGGCCTCCTGACTTTACTGGTCTGTTGGTAATGTGGTGTTGGGGTAAGAAGGTTCTCTTCCTGCTGCTGGAGTCGCATGTAAAAAGGTACCCATAGCATGATGCCCAATTTTACACACTGTCACCTTGTTCCTTGGCTGTCTGAAAAATTGAGCCCCGAAAAATGAACATTTTTGGAAACTGTATAGCTTTTAATTATATTTAAATTAGAACATTTTTATTTGTGATATCTGGCTTTGCATTTTTTTTCATCAGAAAAAAATTAGCTGATTAAAATGTACTAGATGAATGAAACAGAGGACCTTAGTTAAGCTATCGTCATTGGCATGTATTCACTGTAAAGAGATCCACTGACAATTTTAGTTCTATAAAATTGAAATTGCTGTCATGATTTGGAAAGGTTTAGGAATTGTCTATTCAATATTACATATGTTTTAAATATGTTTGTTGTTGAGCAGAGAGAAGGTACTTCCCAGCAGACAGCTGTTAGTGAACAAGGAGGTGCCCCAGGTCTCTTGCAGAACTCCTAGCAAACAGCAACAGTACCAAAGAGCATTGTTGGCAGATGCCAGTGAGCAAGTATCATATCCACTATTGGCAAGAGTGGTGCGGGGAGAGCTTAAAAGGGAGAAAGGACAGTCCTATTTGTGAGTTCATGTGTAGTGACCTATAATTCTAAGTCAATAACAGTCTATTTCACAAGACAACTTGAGAGTGATTCAGTAAAATGTATCACTTGTCCTGACATGCTTTTTAATAGTAATTTCTTTCTTATTCTTTATCTGAAGTTGGGTATGTTGATTCCTTTCATTAGCAAAAAAACTATATTTTGGTAAATTAATGTTGTTAATTTTTCAAATAATCTTTTCAGGAAGACTCAGTTCAATCTCCGTCAATCTAATTCAGGGGATTCCATTAACCTGAAATATACTATGTTGTATTTAAGCTATTGTGTTCCACAAACACCAATGGGCAGATTTTAGTTAATCTTACTGATTGGTTGCAGTGATACTTTTGTAACATTTGATTCATCTTGCATTTCAAGCACTTTATGGTGCATTAGAAATTACAAGTCTCCCTCTGTAATGTTATGTTCTAGAACATTATTAAACATATAGTGGCAGAAGGTTGTCTGAGCTTTGCTCAAAATTCATCCAATTAACTTTGACTGTTCAAAGAGCCAAATTGTGGTTGAAGCTTTCTTTATTCCTTTCCCCAAGCTTGCTTGACATAATTAGCTTCTGTACATTTGAGCCTTTGTAATCGCAGTTTTCTTTTTCACCACCTGCTTCTTTGAGACTTAGCTTTTCCACCTTGTGCACCCCAATATTTCCAGACTTCTCTCATCTAAAATAATTTTTTAAATACAGAGCTGCATCATCTTTCCCAGCACACTCCCTTTAGTGCCCATTGCGAGTGAAATGTTTCCCATCCTCAGTGTGGTGATATCCCATAATTGATTGGCATTCGGAACTGATGATCAGAGACTCTTAGGGAGTTAAGGTTGCAGTAGATAGAAGCAAATTGAGCTCCTTGCTGGAAATCCATTTCAAATACATTAGCATGTCATGCACACTCAATAAAACATCACTTTGCCAGATTAAATAAAATACTTTGAAAGTAACTCCGCAGTGAATGAAAACCAAGTAGTTTCAGATTTGCATTAAAGGTGATGTTGTACAGGTGAAATAACCATCCTGGATAGATTCCAACTGAGGGTTTGTTTTACTTTCATGGAACACTTCATTTGACCACAGGAGAGGAGGCATTATTGCGTTGAGGTTGGCTGGTAGCAGTGCAAGAGGATTGGAACATACCTGAATGATGAAGGGAAAGAGACAGTGTGTATTAGAACATGGCTCATTGAGGGTTTTTGTGGAATACCTACAGCTTGTGGAGAAAGCTGCTTGTAGGCCAGGAAGAGGGTGCTTTCTTCAGGACCAACAAACTATCCCAGTAACCACCTCCATTCCAGCACGAATCTCACCTTCAGGCTAAATGCTAGGCTTGTATTGCTGACTGGATTTAACAAAGCCCTGCCTTTAGTCATTTATTTTTATTTTAGTGCTTTTCAAATTTGGTGATTAAGTAAGCTTTTGATAGGGAAGGGTGTAAAGAGATAGAGAAGAGAGGAATAATTGAAACAATAAGCTAATTGAAGTAGAATTCAGGAATAGAATATTCTACTCCTGTTCCTTGCCTTCCTAAATAAAGAGACATTACTTACCTCCCTGACATCTTATCTTTGAACACCCCACTGATTATTGTTTGGCCTTATTCTGTTTCCCTTCAAATTATTGCCCCCTCAACGATGTAATCTAAAGAGACATCAAATACCACATGTATATTGAAAATTCACAACTCAGTGTCACCATCAATTCTCTCAACCCATCTATGGCCTCCATTGTTTGTTTGTTTGTCAGATATCCAGTTCTTAATGAATGAAAATTTCTTCTAGTTAATCATGGGGAAGAAGTCATTGAGTTCAGCCACTGCCCCCAAATCCATTCTGTGGGCACTAGTTCTCTTCCCTGACTGACCCCCTTTTCAGGATTAAAACCAATTGTTCACAACCAAGACATTGTCTTTGATTTTCAGCAAGGCTCCTAACTTCCATTTTCTGCATTAGAATGACTGCCTATGTCAACCTCTTGCCCAACTTAAGTCCATATGCTGCTGGAACACTCAACTCTGCCTTAGTTCCAATCCACATTGTTCTTAATACTCTACTCACTAGCCACCCATATTCCACTGTCTAGAACTTTGAACCCTTTCAAAACTCCAAAGCCCATATCCTACATGTGCTACATATTTTTCTGCTCATCAATACACTGTCTGCATTGGCTCCAGGTCCATCGGAGAGAAAAAACAAAACACCGATGCCCGCCACAGGTAAGTAATTTTGAAAAAAACTCGTACCTTAGCTGTAGTCTCCCGGGTTCACCTCAACTCGGCCGCTGTTCCCACTCAAATTTATTTTTAAATTTCTCATCTTGGTGGACCTCGCTGTGAGAGCAACTAGGAGAAAGTGAGGTCTGCAGATGCTGGAGATCAGAATCGAAAGTGTGTTGCTGGAAAAGCACAGTAGGTCAGGCAGCATCCAAGGACTAGGAAAATCAACAGTTCGAGCCGGAGCCCTTTATCAGGAATTCTTGATGAAGGGCTCTGGCCCGAAATGTCGATTCTTTTTTCTTTGGAATTTTTTTCCCCCCTGCTCCTCAGCTGCCTGACCTGCTGTGCTTTTCAGCAACAGACACTCGACTCGCTCTGAGATTCCCAGCACCACAGTTATCAGTCTTCAGCCAAGTCAGTTCACAATGCGTGGTATCAAGAAACTGCTGTGAATACTGAATAGTGCAAAGGCTATGGGCCATGACAACATTCAACAAAATTACTGAAGACTTGCTCCAGAACTAATTGTGTCGCAAAACATCTTGTGGACAATGCTGGCATCAGCCCAGAAATATGAAGAATTGTCAAAGT
Organism: Chiloscyllium plagiosum; assembly: GCF_004010195.1. NCBI lineage: Eukaryota > Metazoa > Chordata > Chondrichthyes > Orectolobiformes > Hemiscylliidae > Chiloscyllium > Chiloscyllium plagiosum. Next base: position 4,943,032 of record NC_057743.1, read on the forward strand.
ACGCCCTGTCCATACAGTGTAGGATATATCTAACTGTTGTTCCACCTGCCTACACTCAATGATCAGGAAAGTGATGTGTTATGGACGAGATCAGACCCCCTCAAAATATGTTAAGGAAATAGCCTATATCCTTTTTCTGATTTTGAACGTAAATGTAAAGTGCTCTGTTCCATATGCGATTCATTTGGTCCATCTATCTGGCAGCAATTTTTTCAAACACTACAGTTAAAATACAGCTAAGGAAAGAAGAACTTGGAATATCATAACTCTATTTGAAAGCTGAGTGGAATAATAGATACCGTAACTATTACTAATTAATTGTCCAATGTAGTAACATCTCATAACTACGCCCTTACAAAAAGGCAAGTTCAGAAAACAGATTGTCTCACATGCAATTCTTCAATCCAGGAAGAAAGATCATCATAAGACAATTCTGCGAAAAAGAGTTTAGCAGCCAGGAGAGATTCACTGTTTTCCAACCCTGCTGAGACCCTAGCAACAACAGGGGAAAGCTAACAAAACATCTGAGAGATTGACCACACCCATTCAGGCTGCTTATTTTGTTCCAACTTAAAAACAAATCCCAAGCTTCACAACTCTGTTATCTTCTCATGGACTACTCGACACCTGTCCCCCAGTCTCTCTGTAAAGGAAACCCGGACAAAATACACTCCTGAAAGCCACAACATTGTCACACCTCTCCTTTCCCTTTAAAAGAAACCTATCAATATATAAAGATGGCTTCATTTTTCAAACCTTTAGTCTTATGCTATTAATACTGTACAATATATACACATTACACTGACTCTTAAATATGCAAACATGCACTACTACAGTCTGTTTTAGTCCTTTTCTTCCTACCACCGAACGCCATCGTCTTCCTTCACCCTGTTACAACAATGCATCGGCAAGAACATAGGAGCAGGAGTAGGCCAACTGGCCCATTGAGCCTGCTCTACCATTCAATAAGATCATGGCTGATCATTTTCTTGATTCCGCTCCACTTACCGGCCCACTCACCATAACCCTTACTTCCTTTACTGTTCAAAAATCTATCTTTGCCTTAATAATGTCCAATAAGGTAACCTGAACTACTTCACTGGGCAGGGAGTTCCATAGGTTCATTACCCTTTTGAGTGAAGTAGTTCCTCCTCAACTCAGTTCCAAATTACGTTTTCTTGTCCTGACACATGTATAATTTTCAAATTGAATAGCTGCAATAATAAGCTCCATCTGAACAGTCTGGAACTTTTGTCCTTAAATTTCTCAAAGCTTTAAGGCATTATAATTAGTATATACAATTGTCTCAGACACATTACTGGCAATATAAATGTTGAAATGTTGTAATGCCAGCACTAAGCTCAAGGTCTCCTGAATCATGGAATATTTCAATTGCTGATTATTCAATTATTTTTCATACCAAATAGCATGAGTTTAAAACTGTACAGTCCATTCGGTGTCACAAAAGCCGAAATTCTTTTCTCTCTGATACAGGTACATGCCAGTATACTTTGAGTAAGTTCAACTTAGAAATATAGCGTGTCTGTTCCACCTTCTGAATACAGTCTTCCAAATGTGAAAAATGATATGAATCAGACTTTGCAACACTCCGCACATAATTATTGGGTACCATCTGGTTTTGGTATCATTACTATGGGTGAGCTCCAGTCATTGTAATTCACTTCGATTGTATTGAGCGTGCATTCTGTTTTTGAACCTGTGCCACTTTAGAGAATTAAGTCTATAAGGATGTTGCTTAATTGGAACAGCATTTCCTATATCTAAATGATGGATTAACTCAGATTCTTCGGTGTATTCTTTTTGATACAAATTTCTTTAGTTTTTCATCTTTCTGTTATAATTCAGTTAATTTTTCTGAAGTAAAAATATCCACTTTGACCTCCACTTGTTTTTGTTTTCTTTTTTCTCAACCATCTGTTCAAACGTAGTCTCAGATAATTACACTTCACCTTCCTTATCTTTATTCTTTGATTTCTCTTCCTGTGTCAGCCGTGGCTTTGTGACCTTCCTTGTTCTCTCACAGTCAGGAAAATCATAGGCTACACTTACTGTAATACCTCAATTGCTTGATTTCCACTGGCTTTTCAACCACAGGAGGCATCACGCCCACCTGTGATCCAGCTATATCCTTATCAAGGAGAAACTGTATTCCTGGAACGGAGACTTTTGCCTTTACTCTTACCGTCACTCCAGAACTTTTCACTGGACTTTCCAATCTCACTTGATATAATGGAACACTGTTCTTCTCACCATGAATTCCGCATATTATCACATCTTCTGGCAGTATTCCTTCTGAATTGCATACCTTTTCTTCGCTCCCCATTAGAGATTGACATGCTCCCATAATTCCTTTACCTGCTCCTCCTGGCATATACTAGTAAACCTTATCCAAGCAAGTAAATTCTTTAAAGAGATCTGGCACTTTCTTCTCAACCAACCCCTAACCAGATTATACATTCTGGTGCAGCTTTTTAGCTTCCACTGTGATTTCCTTTACCACTTGAACAAAATTCATGGGCGTATCCTGTTTTCCCACATCCATCTTTCCAGTGCTTTTTCTAAACCAACACCACTGCAACTTCTTGAAAATACCTGAACTCTTTTACTTCTCTTTTCCCCATCATGGGATTCCTATTTACTTTGTAAGCTATCTTGACTATCTTCAATGAGATCTCCTTTTCCCTAACTACCTGAGGATTTCTCTTTTCCCGAATTTCTGTCCTGCACAGACTGAAATTGATATCAGCAGCCAAACTTTGATTTACGAGCTAACTCATAATCCACTGCCATTTCCATTGCTAATCTTGCAGTATTAACTCTCTGCTCTCCCACATGAGTTCTCACTGTATCAGGAAGTGAATTTTTAAACTCCTCCAAAATAATTGTCCTTCTAAGAGCATGATATGTTTAATCTATTTTCAATGCCCTTCTCCACCTATCAAAATTATTTTGTTTGATCCTTTCAAGTTTAATGTACGTTTGACCAGGGTCCCTCTTTAGATTCCTAAGATGTTGTCTGTAGGCTCCTGGTACTAGCTCATATGCACTTAAGATGGCATTTTTCACTTCATTATACTCCCCAGATATCTCCTCTGATAGTGATATAAGTTTCTCACTCGCTCTACCTACCAATTCTGTTTGGCTAATCAAGACCCACATGGTCACCGGCTATTTCATTTGTTTAGCTACTTTCACAAATGAAATGAAAGTGTCTTCTCAATCCTTCTTGGCAATTTAGGCAATGCTGCCTTTATCTTTGGGTTTGCTTATCATCACTTTCCTCTTCGCTAATCCTACCTTCTACATTCAGCTCTGCCCTTTTTTAAGCAAGCTTTCCTTTCTAATTGCCACCTTCTGAAGTTCAAACTCTGTCTCTTTCTGCTTTTCTTTTCTTTTCTTTCTTTCTCCTTTTTTTCTCTTTTTTCTCCCTGTCTTCTCTCTCTCCTGCTTTTAATTGTAATTCAAGCTGTTTGATTTCCTTTTCTGTTTCCTTTTCCTCTAATTCAAACTGCTTAATTTGCAACTGAACCTTAGCCATTTTGAAAGATTACGATGTCATTTCTGGCAGTCATACATGGCAAACTATTGCTGCAATTAGCTTCCCTTGCGCACTGACAAAAGCAACCCCAACTCCAGCTGGTCTGTGAATTCTTAAAGCCTTGCCTTGCTCGTTTCCTGTAAAACCCCCAAAATGACTTTTTTCATGCCTTAGTAACTAATAGTGACTGAAAGAGCCATTACTACACAAGCCACACCCTCCTGTAATCCAACTGAATTCCATACCTGAAACAAAATTGCTAACACTTACCACTCGCTGCCTTTGAGTCCAATAATCCTACACTCAACCTGGAATTAGGGATTTTGATCACGTTAAGAGTCTCCAATTTGTTTTGGACCAGACCAGAGCCCCTCAAAGTATATTTAGAAAATAGCCTAGACCGTACCTATTTCTTATTTTAAGTGTCTGGTACTGTGTTCGAGATGCAATTCGAGTGGTCATTCTGTTTCACGCTAAGCAAAACACAATTTATTCAAACACTTTGGTTTAAAAAACAACAAAAGAAAGATAACTTAATTCTATTGGGAAATTTAAAACTATTGTCAACTATTACAAATTAACTCTTCCAATATAATAATGTTCCATAACCACACCCTTGTCATAAAGGCAAATTCAGAAAACTGATGGTGATACATGCAGTTCCCAATCCAAGAGGAAAGAACATTCCGACATTTTTGAGAGAGAATGAATGTAGCAACCAGGAGAAATTCACTGCTTTCCAACCCTGCTGAGACCCCAGTAACAACAGTGGGCAGCTAACTAAAACCATCCTGGATCTGTGAGAGCATGACCACACCTACTCAGGCTGCTTCTATTGTTCCAACTTAAACAACTTGTGAGGGTTTCAGTTTTTTTTAAACTTCTCATAGACTGCTCGTACCTGTTCCCTTATCTCTGTCTAAAAGAAACCAAGATAAAACACACCTCTTAAAGCTACCGCGTTGTCACAGATGGAAGGAGACATTCACTCACTCAGCAGTATGAGCCAGCACTCACTCAGCAGTAACCTGCTCATTGGCATTCTGTTTAGGTTCTGCGTGGGCCACTTAGCTGCTGACCTCATTACAACTTTATTCCAAACATGGGCCAAAGAGCTGAACTCTAGAGGTGAGTCGAAATTAACTTTTGTTAACATCAAGACAGTATTTGACTGACTATAGCATTGAGGAGCCCCAGCAAAGTTGAGTCAATGGGAATCTGGAAAACTCTACATGTTGGAATCATACCTAAGACAAAGGAAAATAATTGTTGTTTGAGGTTCATCATCTTGATCCCAGGACATTACTGGGAATGTTCCTCAGGATATTTCTTACACTCAACTACCTTCACTTGGTTCATAAACTCCAAACTGAGGGTGTTCACTATTACTTGTATAGTATTCTTCATGACTCATTTGACATTGCAGCAGCCTATGCCCATGTACAAGAAGAATGCTGTGAGGACTTCTGCAAGGCTCTGGGCCAAGTGTTGGAAAATTTGATTAGTTAGGTGCTTGTTTTTGACCAGTGCAGATTTGATGGACTGTAGAACCATTTCTGTGCTTTAGATATCTGTGACAAAATTTGGACTCTGATTGATAAGTGGCATGCAGCATTTGTGGCACAAAAATGCTAGGAAATGATGATATCCAAAAGAAAGTCAAACCATTTACTTTTGACATTCCTTGGCATTACTGTCATTGAAATTTGCACTATCAAGATCTCAAAGGTTACTTTTGACCAGAAACTGAACAGGACCAGCTATATAAATATTATAGCTACAAGAGTAGGTCAGAGGCTAGGATTTCTTTGCAATTCATTCATGGAATGTAGATGTCATTGGCTGGGCAGCATTGATTGCCCATTCTTACTTGCATTGAGAAGGTGGCAGTGAGCTCCCTTCTTAAACCATTGAAGTCCATTTTCTGTAGGTTCACCCGCAGTGCCATTAGGGAGAGTATTCCAGGGTTTTGATCCATCAATACATAAAGAACAGCAATATATCTCCAAGTCTGGATGCTGTGCAGTTTGAAATGGAACTCGCAGATTATGGTATTCTCGCACCTGCCCTGTCCTTCCAGATGGTACTAGTCTTGGTGAATTTCTGCAGTGCATCTTGTAGATGATATACACTGTTCCTACTGAGCATCAGTGATGGAGGGAGTGAATGTTTGTGAATGTGGTGTCAAGCTTTTTGGGTGTTGCTGGAGCTGCTTTCATCCATACCAGTGGAAAGTGCTCTATCACACTCCTGACTTTGTGCTTTGTAGATGGTGGGCGGATTCGGGGGAGTCCAAAGAAGAGTTACTTGTTCTTCTCACCACAGTCACAGCTAGTCCAGTTCAGGTTCTGGTCAATTAACATTGTTCATGGGGGATTCAGTGATGGTAATGCCAGTGAATGCCAAAAGACTGCAAATGCTGGAATCCAAGGTAGACAAGCAGTGGTCTGGGACAATATGGCAAGGCCAGGCAGCATCAGGAGTTGGAGAAGTTAACGTTTTGAGTGTAATCCTTCTTCAGGACTTGGGGTGTAGGTGGAAAGGGAGCTGCAGATAAAGGGGGTGGGGGCACAGGATGGTGAGGTGGGGATAGGTGGACACAGGTAGAGGGTACAACCTGGTTGGTCAATGGGAGGAATGAATCCAGTTGGTGACTGGAGGGAAGGGTCAATGAGAGGAATGGAACGGAGGTGGAGGGGCTTGGAAAGGAGTCGGGTGATGGGAAGGGAAGTTACATGAAATTCGAGAACTCCAATTGTTGAGTCTTCCGGGCTGTAGGCTGTCCAAGCAGAAAATGAGGTATTGTTCCTCCAATTTCTGGTCTGATTCATTGTGGCAGTGGAGGAGGCCAAGGATAGTCATGTCGGAAAGGAGGTGGGAAGGGGAATTAAAATGGACAGTGACTGGGAAGGTCACTGGTAGTCTGGACAATGGACCTCTGTCACATAGGCCAAACGGCAACTCTCTGACACCACATCCTACTTCCCCCTTGATCACAACCCCACCATGACCCATCAATCCAAAATCATTGTACTGTGTGCCTCATTGCCTCTGGTGATCTCCCATCCACTGCCTCCAATTTCATAGTCTCCCAGCTCTGCACTGCCCAGTTCTACATGCTCCCCAATATCCATAAGCCCAACTACCCCAGTTGATCCCTTGTCTCTGCATGCTCCTGCCCCATCAAACTCCTCTCATCCTTTCTTGACTCCATCCTGCTCCCCCTTTGGTTCAGGCACTTCACACCTACGTCCACAACACCAACCATGCCCTTCCAGTTCCCTGGCCCCCAACATTTTATCTGCAGTATGGATGTGCAGTCCTTACACACATCCATACCCAACAAGGACAGCCTCCAAGCCGTCTGCTTCTTCCTCTCCAACAGACCCATCCAGACACCCCACCACCACCACCAATACCCTCCTCCGCCTCGCCAAAACTTCTCCTATTTCCTTCAAATCCAAGAGGTAGCCATGGGTCTTCGGTAGGCCCCAGCTACACCTGCCTCTTTTCGGCTATATTGAACAATCCCTCTTCAGTACCTACACAGGCACTGTGTCCCAACTCTTCCACTGTTACATCGATGACTGCCCGGCTGAACTAGAGCAGATCATCGACTTCACCCACAACTTACATTCTGCCCACAAATTCACTTGATCCGTCTCAGACACCTCCCTCCCATTTCCTGACCTCTCCATTTCCATCTCTGGCAACATTCTCCAGTCTCCTTTTATGATAAACCCACAGACTCCCATAATTACCTGGATTACATCTCCTCCCACCCAGTATCCTGCAAAACTCCATCCCATTCTCCCAATTCCTCCACCTCTGCCGCATCTGCTCAAGTGAGGAGACATTTCACTCCCACGCATTCCAGATGTCCACCTATATTGAACAATGTGCTTTTCCCTCCATGTCATCCACCACACCACCTCAATTCCCCATTCCACTGCTCTGAACCTGTCCCCCCGTCCCAAATCGATATTTCAGGCAGGAGCCTTTCATCAGGAATGAAGGGCTCCTGCCCGATACATCAAGGTTCCTGCTCCTTGGATGCTGCCTGACCTGCTTTGCTTTTTCAGCACGACTCTAATCTTGGCAATAGAGACTGGGTCTTCCTTGTCCTCACCTACCATCCCACCAGTCTCCACATTCTACATATCACCCTTAAACACTTCCACAACTCAACAAGACCACATCACCAAGAACATTTTCCCCTCCCGACCCCTCTCTGCCTACCGCAAGGACAGTTCCCTTAGTTCATGCCATTCTCCCCACCAACCCCCCAAACCCCAAGGTACCTTCCCATATAAGAGGAAAAGATTCAAAACCTGGCAGCCCATCACCCCTTCACCTCTATCCATGGCTCCAAATAGCCCTTCCAGGTGAGACAGAGGTTCACCTACTTCTCTTCCAACCTAGTTTACAGTATCCGGTGCTCCCAATGTCGTCTTCTCTACATTGAGGAGGAATTGAGGACTGCAGATGCTGGAGATCAGAGCTGAAAATGTGTTGCTGGAAAAGCGTAGCAGGTCAGGCAGCATTCAAGGAGCAGGAGAATCGACATTTCGGGCATGAGCCTTTCACGTCGATTCTCCTGCTCCTTGGATGCTGCCTGACCTGCTGCGCTTTTCCAGCAACACATTTTCAGCTCTACATTGAGGAGACCAAATGTAAAAGAAGGGAACATTTTGCCAAGCATCTCAGCCAGGCACACAGAGGCCAACCTGACCTCCCAGTCACCACCCATTTTAATTTCCCTTCCCACTCCCTTTTTGACATGGCCATCCTTGGCCTCCTCCAGTGCCTCAATGAATCAGACTGCATACTATAGGAACAATATCTCATCTTCCGCTTAGGCAGTCGACACTGAGTTCTCCAATTTCAAATAACCTCCCTTCCTGTTACCTGACTCCCTTCCCAGCCCCTCCCCTTCCTTTCCATTCCTCTATCGATCCTTCCTTCTAGCCACCAATTGGATTCCTCCCATTGACCAAACAGGTCATACCTGCTACCTGTGTTCATCTACCCCCACTTCACCACCTTGCCCTCCCCACCCCCATTATCTGCAACTCTCCCTACATCTACTCTCCAGTCCTGAAGAAGGGTTACCCCTGAAACGTTGACATCTCCACCGCCTGATGCTGCCTGGCTTGCTGTGTTTTTTCAGCCTCCTACTTGTCTACAATGAATGTCAAGAGGTAATGTTTAGATGTTTCCTTGTTGCAGTTGGTCATTGCCTGGCATTTGTCAGCCCAAATATGTCTATTTCCCAGGTCATCTTGCATTTGGATGTGAACTGCTTCAGTGTCTGAGGAGTTGCAAATGGTACTGAACAGAAGACAATAAGATTTAGGAGCAGAATTAGGCCAGTCGGCCATCAAGTCTATTCTGCTTTTGACAGCCCCTTCCAAGCCATGACCTCTACCTCCTAGAAGGACTACAGCAACCATTGTTGGGAGCACCACCTTTTTCAACTTACCCCAGAAGCAATATTAACCCTCTTGGAATGACTATGTAGCTTCTGTGAAGGAACAACATTGAGATCCTGGAACTCCTTTCCTAATGGCAGTGTGGACAAAGAGGCTGGAGTGCTTCAGTTCACCATCACCTTAAAGGGCATTTAAAGATGGACAATAAATTCTGGCCTAGCAGGCAATGCCTATTTAGTGTGAATTCATAAATAAGAAAAACAAATTCCTTTCTGTCATTTCCCCATCCCTGCACCCCTCTGAAAAAGTGACATCTTTGCCAGCTTAGCCATCTCAACACTATTGTAATTTTTAAACTGATCACTTCTCCAAAATGCTGTCACACTGGTCCTTGTAAATATTACTCCTACACTGAGCTTATCTGTTTCATTCTACTGTTATAACCTTGAATCTCTGTCAAAAGTTTTAGGATATAAAATCAACATCCAAACCTGTATGTACCCATCAGTGAACTCCTTCAGTTTGGTTCTCCCCTTCCATAGTGCTGAGGCTGCTGCTTTAATACATGCTTCACTTATGGGACAGAAATGGATGTCATTGTTACCCATTCTAGCATTGGCAGAGCTGGTTGTCAGCTTGCCAATCATCATTACATCACTACCCATTTTCTAATTTCTTGTTAAATTCTGCTACCGTTAATTTTCCATAACCTACCTAATTCCTATGTGGATACCCCATTCCTACTACCACTAGTGTCCTTTTAGAATGTCTTGCTTCAACATGGTTGCAGCAGTGTAAAAGAGGCTTTCATATCAACCTGTACAGAGATGCCATACTTCTCGCTTGAACCTGGTCCCCCCCTGGCTCAAAAGTAGGGACTCTATTAGTGTGTATCAAGAGCCCCAATTCATCCTTATTTATCAAGTTCATTCATTTTCAATTGAGTGATGATTTAAGTTGAGTTGTTGCTTATTCAATTCTCAGTTTGAGTTTTGTTGCAATAATGAGCATCACACTTCATAATGAAGTCTTTTCAGAGTGTGTAGAAAGATTGACAAGAATGATTCCAGGTATAAGACTTAATTTATGTGGGTACATTGGCAAAGATGAGGCTGTTCCCTTGAGGGAAATGAAAATTGAGAGCGATTTCATAGTGGTTAAGTGGCTGGTGACAATGTTTGGAAAAGGGTTGGCACACAAGTATGCAATATGTGACCAGTCGTATCCCACAAGGATTTGTGTTAGGGCCTCAATAATTCACATTAATTAATGACTTGGGCAATGGCATAGAAAGTCATGTATCCAAATTTGCTGATGACATAAAGTGGCATTGTAAATAATGACCATTTATCAATTTGTAATTTTATGTTGAGTGCACAGGCAGAACCATGTCAGATGGCGTTCAATGCAAGCAAGTATGGGGTTATCCATCTTGGATACAAAAGGATAGATCATGGTATTTTCTAGGTGGTATGAAGTTAAATACATTGGATGTCCAGAGAGACTTGGGGGTTCAGGTGCATAGATGTCATGAACAGGTACAGAAAATAGTCAACAAAACTAATGAAATGCCGGCCTTTATAACTAGAGGACTGAAGTGTAAAGATGCAGAAGTTATGCTACAATTATACAAAACGCTGGTTAGATTCCACTTGGAGTATGGTGAACATATCTGGTACCACACTGTAGGGCTGATATATTGAGACATTACAATAGAACATTACAGCGCAGTACAGGCCCTTCGGCCCTCGATGTTGCGCCGTCCTGTCATACTAATCTGAAGCCCATCCCACCTACACTATTCCATGTACGTCCATATGCATGTCCAATGACGACTTTAATGCACTTAAACTTGGCGAATCTACTACCGTTGCAGGCAAAGCATTCCATACCCTTACTACTCTCTGAGTAAAGAAACTACCTCTGACGTCTGTCTTATATCTATCTCCCCTCACTTTAAAGTTGTGTCCCCTCATGTTTGCCGTTCCCATAGTTGGAAAAAGGCTCTCCCTGTCCACCCTATCTCACCCTCTTGTATGTCTCTATGTAGGTTTACAACAGTGAAACCTGGTTTTGGGTAATGAGGAATGATTATACAAATTAGGCCTGTATTCTTTAGAATTTAGAAGGTTAAGGAATCACACCCATGTCCAATTTCATGCATTGTGAATCTTAAATCAATCCAGTAGTTTCATGATCACAATTGCTGTTACAAGCTTTTCAGTTCTAGACTTAATTAAATGAATCGAAATTATAGACACCAGCTTGGTTGTCGAGATCCAAACACAAGTCTGTAGAGGCCTAGTCCAGGCCTCTGATTATTAGCCCATTTACAGAAGCAAAGACTACTGTACTTCAATCATGTGTTTACCAGGCAAAGCAACTGGTTAATTCTTGATGTGTTCCAAATGACTATCAGTATTAAACAACAATTCTAATTCAGTTTTCTTTCACTTTGCAGTTATTTATTTATAAGTGGAGGAACAAATGTGTGTACATGTTCAGTGACCACCCTTTAGATTTGTCTCCATCATTCTTTGTTTCTGGTGACCGAATTATTGCCCCATGTGCTGTCCTATTTCTTGAATGTAATTCTTCCTAAAGTAGAACCTGATTTCTTTTTTTCTTTTGTTGTTATTTGTGTACTTTTGCTACATTAACTTACTGCCACTCCTTTCTAAAGATGAGGTATAAGAATAAAATCATAAGTGCAGTTTATAAAGACCTGGGAAGAACTGCATGGTCACATGAGTGGCAATCATTAAAATCTTAAAGGGGCCAATATTTAGATTGCAGGTATTTGATTTTTATATGAAGTTTTGAACCATATTCAAATCACAAGAAAGTGGTACCTACGGTAGGTAATTTAAAACAAAATTTATTTTCATAATTGTACTAATTTGAATTAGTGTTGTCTAATTCGTTTAATATCTCATATAATTCTACTGTCGTTTAGGTGAATTACAACAAGCTTTTCTCCACAGCCAATCACTACGTATTTTTCATATTTGGAAAAACTTTTACTGAATTTAAAGGAAGTATAATTTGAACAGATGCCATTTGTATGAAGGAGTTTTTAAGCTCTAATCTTTTGAGTAGGGTTCTCTGTACAATGCTGATATAGCAGATATCTGTTGGCTTCTGTGTTGCTCTGATGTGCTGTTTTCTTTCAGATCGAAAAAGGCTTGAACTTGGCTGGCTTTGGAAAACACGTGTGAAGTGCAGGGTGCAAAACACAATAGTAGGACTTGAACCTTAAGCCTTTCTCCCACGTAAAGCTTAGCATTTAGGTATTTAAAAAGCACGCACATTTGAAAGTTGGGATATGTGGGAAAGCAGCATGATGTCGTTGTCTATTGGTCGGAATGGGCGACAGGAGAAAGGTCAAGAAAACTCTTTAATCCTTTTGTTAGTATATGGTTGGTAGACTTGGGGAAATAGTTAAAGTTTCAGTGCGGTAAGTTGATTTATGAAAGAGAAAAGTACCTTTATAACTCGATCTGAGTAGTTTAACCCTTGTTCCATTCATTGATAAATGTGTAACTAATTTCAAAAATATACTCAATCTGAGATGATGATTTGAGGTGGAAGAAATATTGTTATTTTTGTTTTGTTTTAGAAAAATATGCACACATGGCTTTTTCTCAATCACTGTTACTGGTTAGTGATCATGAGAAAAGAGTTTTGGCTAGGATAAATAAAAAAACTTCCAGGCTCTCTCAACTTTCAAATGATACTCCACTATCTTCTTCCTATTACTAATTTATTTTTAGCTTTTGTTAAAATAATTAGGTTTATCATAGACTTTCTTGTCCATGGTCAGTGGTGAAGGGGGTCATCATATCCTAACCTGCTGTAATACTTAAGGATATAGATGTATTATGATTTAAAAGTGCCAATTTTATTTTGACTTTAGCAGAATAAGGAGTTATCATCAATAGACAAAAGCTATTTTAACACAACTTTAATTAGGTCTTCCCTTACTCAAATTTTTTATTACTTTTGTGAAATTTTTAGAATGTAAATACATGACTCTCACTTCTGACATGTTCTAGCAGCAAGATCACTTTAGCAGATAATTACGTTGTAATTTGTGTTTTTACTAAAGAAAATTATTCTTTATGTATTGGTCACAATTTTGCAAAATGCCTTAGTTTCTGGAAGGGTCCAGGTAGGCTAGAAAATAGCCAATGTAGCACCTCTATTCAAGAAAGGAGGGGGATAGAAAATGTGGAACTGTAGGCCAGTTATCCTAACATCTATCGTAGAGAAATTATAAGAATCCATTATTAAGGAGGTTATAGCAGGAGACTTAGAAATTCATAATTTTAGTTGACAGAGTCAACATGGCTTTGTGAAAGGAAAGTGTATCTATTTAATTCATTAGCATTTTTGAGCAAGTATTTTGTAAAGTAGATACAGGGAAAATGGTAGCTGTGGTGTACTTAGACTTTTGGAAAATATTTGATTCACATTGTTGCGCAAGGTAAGAGCACTCAGCATAAGAGGTGACATTTTCGGTAAAGGACTGATTTGCTAACAGTCGGGATGAGTGCCACAGGAATTGGTATTGGGTCTCAACTGTTTACAATCTAGAGACTACAAAGGGCCAGAAATATTGAGTGAGTAGGGAAAGATTTGGCAGATGGAGTACAATGTGAGCAAAAGGAAACTTTTCCATTTTGGCAGAAAGGACAGATAAGTAGAATAATATTTAAATTGAGATGATTACAGAACTCGAATGTAGAGAGGGATCTGGATATTATAGTACATGAAACTAATAGTTTGCCTGTGGGTACAGAAAGTGATTAGGAAGGCAAATAGATGTTGGCATTCATTTTAAGGAGAATGAAATACAAGATTAGGGAAATTTTATTGTAGGTGTACACGGCTAAGGTGAGACCACATCTGGAAGAAAAGGAAAATGTGGGAATCCTTATTTTGAAAAATTATAATTGCCTTGGAAATAGTTTGCAGATAGTTCACATGATTCGTTCTGCGATTAAGAGATTATTTTGAGGAAAGATTGGACAGGCTGAGCCGGTATCCATTGGAGTTTAGAAAACAGAGGTGATCTTAGTGGAAAATGTAAGAGCCTGATGGAACTTGTCTCAGTGATATATTGAAAGGATGCTTTCTATTGTCAGAGAGACTAGAGGTAGGGAATAAGAGTTCTTTCTTTTAAGACAGATTAGATTTCTTTTGAGAGTTAGGCTTTAGTGGCATTCTCTTTCCAGAATGTAGAGGAGACTAGGTCATTACATTTAGTCAAGGTAGAGTAAGATAGATCGGTTTACAGACCAAAGAGTTAAGGATTATGAACAGCAGGCAGAATAGTGTGCTTGAGACAACTAATGGCCATGCTCCTAAATCCTATGTGCCTATCCTGTACTAATTGCCTGATGCAGAACATTGTTGCTTGAAGTTTTGATTCTAAAGTGGCAAGGTTTATAATAGCTAATTCAGAAAATAAAATTTATCTAAGCTTGAATAAAACAACATTAATATTCTAGTGATGCTTAGTTCAAACAGACAAGCTTTTATTTTTTTTAAAAAAGTTAATGTTTCAATTATAGTGTACTTACCTCATTTCTTGAAACTTCTGATAATGCATGCTGTGTAGCAATACATGCCATGTAAAAGAAAGTAATTCATCCATCAATTGATGGAGACTGGAATGTGAGGCATCCACTTTGCAATATTTTACTACTTGGTTAGAATGAATAAAAATAAATTAGATCTAGGAAGCAGATATTGGAGAAGAACTAAACACGAAACAGGAAGTTGTTTGGAGCCAGGAGTCTTTTTTCTTTTTATAAGTTGTGTTAAACAATATTAAATACAACATGAGAGAAGATTTCAGAATTGTTTATCACTTACAATGCAAAATCCATTTAATTAGGGCTATACAGATGTTATTTCAATGAAAATAAAATTTGGCTGCTTCTGTTTGCAATTTGTTAATTTTTTTCTGAATGGAAGAAGGTTAAACATCTGAATTGCGCTAAATGAAGAATAAACTTAATTGTAATTCCTGAAGTTTTTGAGATGTCCTTGTAAAGCTTAGAATTTGAGCCCCAAACATTTTTTGCTATTTTAGCTCATTATGCACAATAATCATTGGAAGAGATTGGCTATATTATTCCCGCCTATAACTGAAGTTTGATTTTCAAACAGCATTACTTTTTCAAAAATAATATAAGGAGTTAAAACAACATGTACTTGTTACATCTGATACCCATGCAGTGCAAAGGCAAACTGCCCATTTTCAGCCTTCTTTCATACATTGATAACAGTCCTGGATTCATGAAATAATGCCCATAGCCAAAAACTCAAGGTTTTTGACTCTGCTGACAAAACAATCAACAAGCATAGAAATAAGTTTGGCTTGACTGCACTGAACAGGCATGTTATGCTAATGTTGGATTTATTGAGGTTGTTAGACATCTTCTTAAAGTAGGGATGTCTTGAAAGTTGCAGATACTGATATCTGCTTGCATACACACAACAATTAATTTATCTTCTCCAATGTGAAAATTATTCATCACAATAGCTAAATGTAATCCTGGCATATCAAAGAAGCCACTGCACAATTGACTTTTTAAAAATTGTTAGGACAATTTTTTTCAGAAAGATGTTCTAAATTCTAGTGTTGTTAGAAAGTTATTATAGGTTGTTCTTTGTGGTATCTTGCAATGCTGACATTGATTTGTTTTTTTAAAAAAGTAATGATATTATCAAGGTGTTAATTTGTATCATGACATCCCTACTGAATTGTTCTCCCTCAAGCCCAATAGTGGTCTAGTGTTTCTTCGAACAAATATCTGATTTAAGAAAAAAACGATATAATTGCTCTTTTCTGACCCAAAATAGTATTTTAAAAATTCCCCTTTGGCTATGTACTTCAGATGCTGGAAAGTCAGAGTCGAAAAGTGTTGCACTGGATAAAGCAAATCAGAAATGATTCATCAGGAATATTCCTGGTGAAGGGCGTATGCCCAAAATATCGACACTCCCACTCCTCAGATGCTGCCTGACCTGCTGTGCTTTTTCCAGCACCATAGTTTTCGACTTTTCTCTGACGAAGCCATGTTAACTATTCCTAATCAAATCTTGCCTCTCTAAGTGGAGATTAATTTTCTCTTTCACTACTTTCTTCAATAGTTCCGCTACCACAAATGTTAGACCCACTGGTCTATAGTTCCCAGATCTATCGTTACCAACCATATTTGC
Organism: Chiloscyllium plagiosum; assembly: GCF_004010195.1. Taxonomy (NCBI): domain Eukaryota; kingdom Metazoa; phylum Chordata; class Chondrichthyes; order Orectolobiformes; family Hemiscylliidae; genus Chiloscyllium; species Chiloscyllium plagiosum. Next base: position 4,959,256 of record NC_057743.1, read on the forward strand.
TGTCCTCTGATTCATTTCTTCTCTCTAGTTCAGAATGAATAAACATTCATATTCACCAACATGCACCTCCCCACAGGCCCCAATGCTGACCTGGCTCCCAGGTAAGTGACCCAATTATTTTGAGCCCTTTTTTAATGGGGAAGGAATGTCCACATTGATCCAAAATCCAGAAATGCATTGCTTCCATACTGTACTGTTTTCAGATACATCAAGTTACACTCTGCCTGAGCAAACCTGTACTACTTCTTAAGATAATTCTAGCAGTGTAGTATTTCACTCCAGTTTCAACTAGACGTGGCTCATAGAATTAGTATTGTAATTATCTGATTGACTCTATTTTTGGTTTTAGGTATTTTCCAGTATGCTAAGAAGTTGTTTCTTAGTGAGCAGGCAGGCCGGATCCACCTTCAAGAACTTGCACGAAAGAATATTGCTAATGCGCTATCTCTTACAAACCTCATGATGGGACTCTCTTCAATTCTGTGTAGCTTAAATGAGTAAGTACTAAAGACATGCTTTAAACTGAAAAACCAAAGGATGTAGCAAGAAATAAATGGTTAAAAGCATTTAAAATAGGACAAAGGAGAGATAGCTGAAGAGATTGTGGATGTAGTGGTAGTAATCTTTCAGTAATGACTGGAGTCAGGGAAGGAGCCAGAGGACTGGAAAATGACTTCTGTAATACCCGTTTTTAAGAAGGGTGGGAGGCAGAAATGGGAAATTATCGGCCAGTTAGACTGACCTAGGACATTGGTAAGAATTTAGAATCCTTTATTAAGGATGATATTGTGGAGTAATTGGAAGTACACAGCAAGGTAGGATTGAGTCAGCATGGCTCCATCATGGGGAGGTCATGCCTCACAAATCTATTAGAATTTTTTTTAATATATTTATTCTTAGGATGTGGATGTCACTAGCCAGGCCAGTATTTATTGCCCAGAGGACACATGAGTGTCAACCACATTGCTGTGGGTCTGGAGTCGCATGTAGACCAGACTGGGTAAGAACAGCAGATTTCTTTCCTAAAGAACATTAGTGAACCAGATGGGTTTTTCTGACAATCATAAACAGTTTCATGGTCATTAGTAGAATCTAATTCCTAGAGTTTTAATTAAATTAAAATTCAGCTATCTGTTATGGTGGGATTTGAATCCAGGTCCTCAGGACATTACCTGGGTCTCTGGATTAATAGTTTAGTGATAATACCATTAGGTCATTTCTGCCCCAATAAACAGCAATAAACAAGATAGACAAAGGGGAGCCAGTGGATGTGAGCTATTTGGATTTCCAAAATACCTTTGACAAGGAGACTACAAGTGAGAGGTGTTTAAGAGTATGATGATGAGAGTTCAGAAGCATTTTGTTTCTGTTAGAATGAAGGGTAAGGCTGGTACGATTAAGGAACAATGGATGAATTAAGATATTGATGTTCTAGTCAAGATAAAAGAGAATCTTATTTTAGAAATAGACAGCTTGGTTCAATTGAATCTCTTAAAGCATTTTTAAGACTGAAATCGGGAAGGGAAAGAGGAGATATGAGATATGGCAGATAAGGTTAAGGATAATCCAAAGAGATTCTACAAATACATTAAGAGCAAGAGGGTAATCAGAGAGAGGTGTAAAGGTCAAGAAGGTCATCTTTGTATTGAACCCCAGGAGGTGGAAGAGATACTACATGAATATTTACGTCAGTTTTTACTGTAGAGCGAGAAATGGCGTCTCGAGAATGCAACGCGATAAAAACTTTGATGTTTTAAAAACAGTTCACGTTGGAGAAAAGGAAGTTTGGGAGGTCTTAGCGAATATAAAGGTAGGTGAATCTCCGGGACCTAATGTATTCCAAAATGTTGTGGGAAATAAGAGAGGGAATTATGAGATCCCTTGCAGAAATATTGAATCATCTATAACTACAGGTGATGACTGGAGGGTGACTAATGTTGTACTTTTGTTTAAGAAAAGTTGTAAGGCGAAACTATGGAACTATAGGACCTGTGATTCTGACTTTGGTTGTGGTTAAATCATAAAAGATAGGATTTATGGATATTTAGAGAGACACACATTGATTAAGGGTAGTTAACATGGTTTTGTGTGAGTAAACTTGTGTCACTAAAACTTGATTGAGGTTTTTGAGGAAGTTACCAAAAAGATAAAGGATGACAGATCATTAGACATTGTTTATTGGGATTTTAGTAAAACCTTTGTCAAGATACTGCATGGTAGACTAATTTAGTAAAGTAAGTTCAGATTGAGTTGCCAATTGATTACATATTTGGCTCAACAGCAGGAGATAGAAAGTGATTGTGGAGAGTTGCTTTTTGGAGACAAAAAAACTGCAGATGCTGGAATCCAAGGTAAACAAGCAGGAGGCTGGAAGAATGCAGCAAGCCAGGCAGCGTCAGGAGGTGGAGAAGGGTTACACCCGAAACGTTGACTTCTCCACCACCTGATGCTGCCCGGCTTGCTGTGTTCTTCCTGCCTCCTCTTTTGGACCTGGAGGCCTGTGACCAGTGGTGTTCCAAGGGATTGGTTCTAGGTTCTCTTTTGTTTGTCATTTACATAAATAATGAGAATATAGAAAGCATGGTTAGTAAGCTTGCAGATGACCACAAAATTGGTGATGTTGTAGATAGTGAAGAAGGTTTTTGTAAGATTACAAAGGGATCTTGATCAAATGGGCTGAAAAATGGCAGATGGAGTTCAATCTGGATAAATGTGAGGTTTTGCATTTTGGTACAAACGAGAATAGGATTTATACAATTAATGGTAGGGTCTTGGGAATGTTATAGAACAGAGGGACCTAGGGGTGGCAGGTACATAATTCTTTGAAGTTTGTGGCCTATATAAACAGAGTGGTTAAAAAGGCATTTGGCATGCTTGCCTTCACTGCTAAGTCCTTTGAGTATAGAAGTTGGGTAGTCACATTGAGATTGTACAGGATTGGTGAGGCCTCTTCTAGAATACTGTATCCAGTTCTGGTCGCCCAGTTTTAGGAAGGAAAGTTGGAGAGGGTTCAGAAGAGATTTACTAGGATGTTGCCGGGTATGGAAGGTTTGAGTTATATGGAAGGTTTGAGTTATATAGAAAGGCTGAGACGTTTTTCATTAGAGTATAGAAGGTTGAGAGATGATCTGAGAGAAGTTTATAAAATAATGAGAGATATCGATGAAGTTAATGGTAGTTACCTTTTTTCCCAGATAGGGGATTTTACGACCAGGGGGCACATCTTAAGGTGAGAGGAGAGAGATTTTAAAAAAAAGAGGCAATTTTTTTCCACAGAAGGTGGTTCACATGTGGAATGAAATTTCTGAGAAAGTTGTGGATGCAGGTACAGTTACAACATTTAAAAAACATATGCATAAATCCATGAATAGGAAAGGTTTGGAAGGAGATGTACCAGGAGCAGGCAGTGGGACTAGTTTAGTTTGGGATTATGTACAGAATGGACTAGTTAGACTGAAGGGTCTGTTTCCATGCTGAATGACTCTTGAGACTGCTAAGTAAGATAAGAACCCATGGGGTTAGAAGGAAGGTACTGACATGGATGGAGGATTGGCTGACTGGCATAAGGCAGAGGTTTTTTTTCAGGATGACAGCCAGTTGTGTAGATGTCAGTGTTGGGACCATAAATAGTCACATCTTTATTAATAATGTGCAGGTTAGGTGAATTGGCCATGCTAAATTGCCCGTAGTGTTAGGTGAAGAGGTAAATGTAGGAGAAATGGGTCTGGGTGGGTTACGCTTCAGTGGGTCAGTGTGGACTTGTTGGGCTGAAGGGTCTGTTTCCATACTAAGTAATCTAATCTAATCTAATCTGGTCTAAGGAACCGAGGGCATTGTTGCTAAATTTGCAGGTGACACAATGATAGGTGGAGGGACAGGTAGTGTTGAGAAAGCAGAGCAGGCTAAGAGAGTGGGCAAAGAAATGGCAGATGGAATACAATGTGGGAAAGTGTGTGGTTCTGCACTATGGTAAGAAGAATGGAAACATAAACTATTTTCTAAATAAAGAAATCTGAAGTACAAAGGAACTTGCGAGTCCTAGTTCGGGATTTTCCAAAAGTTAACATGCATGTTCAGTTGGCAGTTAGGAAGACAAATGCAATATTAGCATTTATTTTGAGAGGGCTGGAATACAAGATAAGGGCTGTACTGCTGAGGCTGTTTAAATCTCTAGACTCATCACATTTGGAATATGGTGAGCAGTTTTTCAGCCCCATTTCTAAGGAAAAATGTGCTGACATTGGAGGGACTCCAGAGAAAGCTAACTGAGAATGATACTGGGGATGAAGGGCTTGTCATATGAAGAGCGCCCTTGGGAACTCTGGGTCTGTACTCAGTGGAATTTAGAAGGATGGGAGGTATCTCATTGAAAATTACAGAATGCAGAGAGGCTTGGATGGAGTGGATGTGAAGATGTCTCCACTAGTAGGAGAGGCTAAGACACAAGGACACAGTCTCAGAGTGAAGGAATGACCCTTTAGAACTAAGATGAGGAGAAATTATTTCAGGATGATGAATCTGTGGAACTTATTGCCACAGATGTGGAGGCTAAGTCATTGAGATCATTTAATACAGAGATAAGTTCTTGATTAGTAAGGGGAGCAAAGGTTACATGGAGAAGAGCTTACAAATTTGATTGAATTCTTTGAGGGAGTGACAAGGAGCATCACTGAGGGTAGTGCAGTAGATTTTGTCTATATGGATTTTAGCAAGGCATTTCACAGAATCCTACATGGACTTTGGTCAAAAACGTAAAAGCCCTTGGGATACGAGATAATGTGTCAAATTAGATCCAAAGTTGGCTTAGTAACAGGAAACAAAGGGTAATGATTGATGGCTATCCTTGTGAATGAAAAGCTGTTTCAAGTGGTGTACCGTAGGGCTCAGTGTTGGGACCCCTGCTGTTTCTTCTATAAATTTAATGGTTTGGACTCGAATGTGGGGGTGCCCAATTTGGAAATTTACAGACGACACAGAAATTAGCTATTTAGTGAATACTTGGGTTGATGGAGTGGCAGGAAAGTGGTAGGTGGAGTTCAACCTGATAAGTGTGAGCTAATGCATTTAGCCAGGTCAAACAGTAAAACACAATAAACGAGTATATACTGAGAGGAGTAAATGAAATGAGAGATCTTGGTGTGCCAGTGTACAAGTCCCTAAAGGTAGCAGTACATGAAACAAAGATAATGTTGTAAGGTTGTAAAGAAAGGTTGTAATGTAGACAAGGTTGTAAAGAAGGCACATGGAATGCTGTCCTTCAGTGGTAGAGATATAGAATACAAAAGTAGGAATATAATGCTGAAACCGTAAACTATGCTGATGAGGCCATAACTGGAGAATTGTGTGCAGTTCTGGTCATAGGAAGGACATAATTATTCTGGAGCGAGTGCAGAGAAGAGTTACTCGAACACTACCAGAGCTGGAAACTTATAGCTATGAGGAGAGTTTGGAGTTGTTTTCCTTGGAACAGAGAAGGCTGAGGGGTGACATAATTGAGGCATACAATATTGAGAGGTAGAGAAAGTAGACATGAGAAATCTGTTCTTCTCAGCAGAGAATTCAAAGATGAGGGATCAAGTGTTGAGGTTAAGTGGCATCAGGATTAGAGAGGATGTGAGGAAGATCTTTTTATGGAGGGGGTGGTCAGTGTCTGGAACTCGCTGTCTAAGTTGATGGTGAAAGCAGAGATCCTAAACTCCTTTTTTTTAAAAGGATGTGGATTGACACCTTTAAGTGCTGTAAGCTGCAGGGCTGTGGGCCATGTGCCCGAAGATTTTGGAATCGATATGGACAAAATGGGCCAAATGTCCCCCTTCTGTGCTATATCATTACTATGGCTGTAAGGCACAGCCAAGATCAAATGACAAAGCAGACTCAGTGGGCCAAATTGCCTCATTTTGCTCATATGCTTTATGATCTTGTCATCAATGAAGGGATTTGAAGATCCGGGCGATGGATTTAAATCTGAGCAGTGACTAGTGTAAATTAGTGGGCAACTGAGTGACTGGTGAGCAGAATTTTAAATTAAATGCAGGTGGCTATTTGCATAGCTGGAGATTTGGTTGCTGAAGTTAGAGGATCTGTACATTTAAGGGAGTGGAACCCCTTACTGGCAATTTAATTAGTTTCTTTTTCAACTTCTAAAGTCAGGAAATGTTTTATTTCCAATGTTAAAAAATCTCTGAAATTTGAAGTCACAATCCAAAACTTGAAGAAAAGCTTGTTATCCACCAATTTTGGATGCATTATGACACTTTCTTCTAAGAGGCAAACTTATATCATGCATCTGAATGCTAACACAGTGTTGGCAATCTAATGGTCAAACTTAACCTTCTCAGGGCAGAGAAACCCTGCAATGTTTCTTTTAACTGAAAACATGTGTACATAATAAAACAACATAACATATTGACATTTGAACTGTATTTAACACTTGCATGTCAGAATGTTGCTGACTTTAAGACTAGCTTTCTCTATTGTTCACATGTTCTCAAATTAAGCCACATTTTCTTTATAGGGGCTTTCATATGCATAGCAGCTTATGAAAGTAGCAGAGTGGAGAAAAGGAATCCTATAACGTTTACAATATGACCCCAACCTCAGAAGAGATGTAAGCCTTGTCACAATTGAAAACCTGTCAGGGAGATATTGAATTTTATTTGTATAACTTTCAAATTATTTTTTAAAATTCTCGATTCCTTTTCATCTCTATTAACACATGAGAATCCCATCCTAGATTATTTTAATGTGTCAAGAGATGCTGTTTATGTGGTAGAGAATTCCACAGGCTCAACACTGTAACCCTAACACCTATTCTGTATTCTTAAACTGTTACACCTGATTCTAACTCCTCGGTCATGGGAAACATCCTAATTGTGTTTACCCTATACTGTTAGAATTTTTTTAGGTTTCTAGGCGATTCCTCCCCTCTCATTTTTCTAAACTCCAGTAGATATAGTCCTAGCCAATTTCAGTCTCACTTCATAAGTTAGTTCTGCCATCCCAGAAATGACTCTGGTAAACCTTCATTGCATTCTCTCCATAGCCACAGCATCCTTCATTCCTCAAATAAGTAATTTGAGTGAAATGACCAGATTGGCTAAATGTGTGTACAAAATCTGCATTTACTTCCACATTTGGAATAGCTACATGGTTGCCTCATTCTAAGAAGGATGCATCTGGACTGGAGGGTGCTGAGGAGATTCATCAGGATGTTGCTTGAGATGGAACATTTTAGCTATGAAGAGAGGCTGGATAAGCTCGGGTTGTTTTCTTTGAAGCAGAGAAGGCTGAGGGAGTCCTGATTTAGGTGTATGAGATTGAGGGTGTGAATAGGAAGCAGTTATTTCCCTTAGTTAAAGGGTCAATAACAGGGGACATAATTTTAAGGTGAAGGGGAGGAGGTTTAGCCAGGATTTGAGGAAAACCTTTTTCATCTGAACGGTATTGGGAGGAATCCACTGTTTCAAAAGATATTGCAAATTGGAACCTCTCAAATTTGTTTTTTCAGAAAAAGTATGTGGAATAGCATTTGAAATGTCATAACATTTCAAGGGTGTTGGTCAAGTGCTGGTAAGTGGGAATAGCATAGGAGGGTCAGCACAGACCTGGGCTGAAGGGTCTCTTCAAGTGCTGTTTAACTATGACACTCTAAATAGCAGCAAATAAGGACTGATGTTACAGGTGTGGAAAAAAAATTAGTGGATTTTAAAATCAGACTACTGTCCCAAATGACATTCACTAACTTGTCACAGTTTGTGAATTGAATCTAGATTGAGTAGAGTAATAGCCATGGTTGAGGGTGGGTATAAAATACTGTTTAGTCTGAGTACTAATAAAATAATAGTGCAAAGATTACAATATATACTTAAAAGTTTTCAACACCCTCAAAATGATTCCTTGAACTTTAGATGTATGTTTCGATTAAAAATGATATTTTAACAGCAGTATTTTATTTAATAATTTCTTTAATTATTCCGTAGGCACCACCATTGCGCTTGCTGGCTTCTCTTTTTTGGGTTTCTGCTTGACCTAGCTGATGGAGCTGTTGCAAGACAACTTAATGCATGTTCCGTTCTTGGTAAGTTCAGACTCTAACAGGCTCGCAGAGCTTTCAGTTACATCATCTCCATAAATACTGGAGTGACCTATGTTGCAGTAATATTGGAGAAAAAGCTTACCTTAGACCAAGTTGAAGGGTTGAGCATTATTTCTGCTCATTAATAACGTGTGTATTTTTAGTAGTTGTTAAGTTACAATTTTGAAAATGGTGCTCCTCTCCCTTTTCTTAAATTACCAGCAAGCTATCGAGCAAAAGGAAATATAAATGCAGATTTATATTTCTACATCTGCATTTTCTGCTGTCGTGCTCAAAATAGCATTTCAATACTCAAGAAAAATGTCTAAACACAATAGAAAATTCTCATACCAAGTGCATTTTCTCATCCCTTGAAAACACAACCAGTTATCATCACTTCTGTTACATGATTTGCAGACACCTACTACCTAGCAAAAAAAAATTGAGCCTACCAATTAATTTCTTAATTTATAACTCCTTTCACAATGAATTCTTTCAGTTAGTGGCAATAATTAGGAAATTCCTTGAAGCTGCTTTCACTGCATAACTTGGTCAGACATGCAATGAAAGTTCAATTTCCATGCTTCCAGCACAGATATCAAGGCCAAAGAAATAAGCAGACAAAAACTGATGACACTTAAAAATGAAGTTTGACACTCAAATATGTTTTGTCTTAATGGGGCTCATTTAAACTACAAAAGACATGGGTTCATGTCAGGTGGGATGTTAAAATTTAAAAATCGCAAGCCTGACCACAGCCTACCCACTTCTAATTTTAAAGCTAGTTCAGTCCATTTTGTAAGTGGGGATCAACTCGGTTCCAACTCAGTCAGTGGCCATCTTATTTCACAAACGAAAGAAGAATGGAATGAATTTAAATTAATTGTTTCTCCTCTCTTAAGCCCAAGATAGTGACATGTTCTTTGCTTTACTCCTGTCCCTTACTGAGGCTATTCCCCATACCCTGGCTTTTGGATTCAATTTTTTATATGAACACACATCATAAATCTGACAATGAAATGAACGATAGGATTTATTAACAAAGCAGAATGTTCAATGTATTCACTATTTCAGTCACACTCATAAAGCACGTAGCAAACCATGGAGGACCACAGAGCAGATGGATTATAAGTGATAAGTTTTTGTAAATCCAGAGCTGCTAAAAATCAGTTCACCTGAAAATTCTTTGTTAAATGATATTTCCTCAGTGAATTGAGCCCAGTCACTTTCCTCTTTGCAGCTTCTCTCCAGTCCGCAACTTGGATAGAGTTGGGGATCTGAGGTAGTCTGCTACTCATACAGAAGGCTTCCTTGCAGTCTGGAGGTCAAACAGCAAAGAACGTGGAATTCCCAAATTATACAATTAAGTATTTCAGCAAGCTTAGATTTCAGTCATTTGACAAAGACAGGCATTTCAGGTGCTGAAGACCCATCTTGGTGGGCTAATTGAAAGGTTGGTAAGTTAATCGCTCCCCCGCTAGAGTTTCCATTGCAAGCTGTTCCTGAGGTGTGGGTGTTGCTAGCTATGCCATTGTTTATTACTCATCCAATTAACTTGGCCTCATTATTATGGGTTAGTGGTGCTGGAAGAGCACAGCAATTCAGGCAGCATCCGAGGAGCAGCAAAATCAACGTTTCGGGCAAAAGCCCTTTTACCTCATTATTATGGGTCTGGAGCCACGTATGGGCTAGACTAGTTAAGGATGACAGCTGTCCTTCCCTAAAGGACATTAATGAATCCAATGAGTTTTTGCAGTAATTGACAGTGGTTACATGGTTGCTTTTAGAGTAGCTTTTAGCTTTAATTTCAGGTTTTATCAAATTCTACTTCCACAATTTGCTTAAGTGGGATTTGAACCCATGTCCTCTCAATGTTAGCGTGGGATACTGGATTAATGGTGCATTATCACTATATTACCACCTCACCCAGCATTAGCACCCATCTTAGAATAAGGAGCCTTGATGTTTTTCTTTGCCCAGAACTGGCTAGAAGTAAGCAACTTATGTCAAAGTCCTTTGTCAGCTTTTGATGGAATGTCAGTTCAATGCAGAGGGTTCAGAAGCTTCTGAAAATATGATTGTGGGATCAGCCTTGTCTATTTTTATAATTCCAGCAAGATTTTCCATTTTTAAAAGCAAAAAAGAATTTAAACACTAATGTAGAGAAGAAAATAGTTTTCTTTGGGATTCTCTTCATGCCCTCTGGCCATGGCAATATATTATTTTTGAGGTTATATGCTTCAGATTTAACCTGTCTATAAACAGTTTCCAAGCATTGCTGTGCCAGCAAAAGTAGTCAACAACTTCATGGGCAAAAATAGGCGCCAATGTAATTCCTTAGTATATTGTGACATTGTTTCCCACCTTAAAAGTGGATTCAAACAGGATTCCAGTGCTTTAATATTTGGTCAGTAACCAGCAGAAATAAAAGCTGCCTGGTCAGTTTACCTCAATAGATTGCACTGCTCCACTTCAACAAAGTTGTATAACTTGCTCAGTTTGAATTTTCATTTGAGCATTACGATTTCTGGATCCACGTCAAGGTTTCTGTGTTTTGCAAAATATGAGCCAGACAGTTGGCTACAATGATGTCCTTATGAAACCCTCCTTTTGGACTCTCTCTGTCGTGACTGATTCTGCTACTTCCAAGCTACCACTACGGAAATCCAAAAATAACTGCTAGACCTTCTTCACAGAATTGAAATATCTCAAAACTAATGCGAAACATTTCATTGCATCACTGTTTCAGACACCAGTTACAGAAGGAAATGAAACATGCACTTGTTTTTATGTTGGTGGCAACAGCAGTCCCACAAAATCAAGGATGACATTTGTCAAGCTCAATGATTCCTAGATGCCTGAGAAACCCAATGTTTGATCTACAGGGTTTTCCACAGGGTTGGCAGATTATTTCAAGGGCAAATAGAATTCACATGCCTGGATTGGCTCCCTTTACATTCCTCTATCATTGCACTTCACAGTCAAGTTGTTAAGCCTCAATATGAATTGTGCCTTGATGGATCCGAGATGCCATGCTGAATGGTCAGCAGCTTTCTCCTCCTAGTCAGTGGTGTTAATGTTTCAGTGCTTTGGACTGACTTTGAATATCCTCATACCTTTTTCCCATGGCTTGCCTTTGAGCATTGGCCAACAGAGAGTTGGGAGAAGAGGACCAGCAGAAGGGAAGTAGTTTTCTGAATTCAGTGTCAATTAGAATGGGTGCATTTCTGTTCCGTATGTTGTTCTGGGCACCACTGTTTAGTGTGTAAAGGCATTATAGAATATGCAACAAAGATTCACAAGCATGATTCCAGGGATGAGGAACTTCAGTAATGTGGATACATTGAAGAAGCTAGAGCTGTACTTCTTAGCAAAGAGAATTGGTAGAGGTCTAAATTCGTGCACTGTTCAGATGGAGTGAAAATGGAGGAACTGTTACCCGCTGGAGGAAGGATAGAAAACCAGTGGATTCTGATTTAAGGTGATCAGCAAAAGGAGCAATGGTCAAATGAGGATAATTGTTTGAATTAGGAGTGCATTTCCTGGGGATGTGGTGGAGAGCACTGAATAATAACTTGAAGGGAGAAAGATTGTTTACGAGGAGAAGGGCAGGAGACTGGGAATTGGAATTGCTCTTATAGAGCCAGAGAATACTTTATTTTAATTCATTCATGTGATGTGGGCTTCGCAGACTGAGCAGGCATTGATAGTCTATCTCTAATTACTCTTGAGAAAGTGGTGGTGAGCTGCTACAGTCCATTTGCTGTAGGTAGATCCCAACGATGTTGAGGAGAGATTCCAAGATTTTTTCCCAATGACATTGGAGCATCAGGAACATATTGCCAAGTCAGGATGGTGAGTAGCTTGGAGGGCAACTTGCAGGTGATGGTATTTCCATGTATCCCCTGCACTTATCCTTCAAAGGGTGTTATGATGGGTTTCAAAGGTGTTGTATTAAAGAACCTTAGTGAATTTCTGCAGCAAACTTCGTAAATTGTACGCACTGCTGATACTAAACAATATTAGAGGAGAGTGTGAATATATGTGCTCAACAGACTTGTTTCTTTTTCTTGGATGGTGTCAAGTTTCTTGAGTGTTGAAGCTGCATTGACCTAGGCAAGTATGGATTATTCCATCATATTCTTAACGTGTGCTTTGAAGGTGGCAGACAGGCTTTGAAGTGGGAAAGCAGGTATTTCCTTGCCCCTGACCTGCTCTTGAAATCGCAGTATTTATTTGTACGGCTCAGCCAATTAAGTTTCTGGTTGATGGCAACCCCAGGATGTTGATAATGGGGGATTTCAGTGAAAGTAATGCCATTGAATCTTATTGATCAATGCTGAGCACGTTTTCTGGCGCAAATGTTGTTATTTGCCACTTTTCAGCCCAAGCCTGGACATTTTCCAGGTTGCACATGGACACAGACTGCTTTTGTATCTGAGGAATCATGAATGGTACTGTAGATTCTGTCCCTTAGAGCAAGAGGCTTAGGTGAGACAGAGTTTAAGTGCATCCGAGAGGGTTTCTTGAAACAGTATCTGGATAATCCAACTGGAGGAGGGACCATATTGTCTTGGCTAATGAGCCTGGCAAGGTGACTGACTTTTCAGTGGGAGAGCATTTTGGAAACAGTGATCACAACTCCAGTTTTAAGATAGCTATGAACAAGGATACATCAGGACCTTGCAGGAAGGTACTAAATTTGGGGAAGGCAAATTACGTGCGTATTAAGTAGGAGCCAGTGAGTGTTAATTGGGAGGAGCTGTTATCAGGCAAATCCACATTTGACATGTGGGAATTGTTTATAGACCTGATAAGAGTTTAGGGCCAGCATGTTCCAGTAAGGAGAAAGGACAAGGATGGCAAGGTGAGGGATCCTTGGAGAAAAGGGAGGTTGTGAATTTAGTCAAAAGGAAAACAGATTCATACGTAAGGTTTAGAAAGCTAAAATCTGACAGGGCCTGTGAGGAATATAAAGAAAGCAGGAAGGATCTCAAAGAGGGAATTAGAACAGCAAGAAGGGGCCATGAAATGACCTTGGCAGGTAGCGTTAAAGAGAATCCCAAGGCATTCTATACCAGTATTACGGCGGGTCGGTGTGGACTTGTTGGGCCGAAGGGCCTGTTTCCACACTGTAATCTAATCTAATCTAATCTAAATATAAAGAAAGCAGGAAGGATCTCAAGGAGGGAATTAGAAGAGCAAGAAGGGACCTTGGCAGGTAGCGTTAAAGAGAATCCCAAGGCATTCTATACCAGTATTAAAAATAAGATGATAGCAAGGAAGAAGATAGGACCACTCAAGGATAAAGGACAGACCTTGTGCTTGGAGGCCGAGGATGTGGGCAGGATCCTAAATGAGTACTTTGCATCAGTATTCACTCAAGTGAAGGATATGGAGGATAGTGAAATTTGTGTGGAGTATGCTAACATGCTAGGGCATTGTGAGATCAACAAAAAAGTGGTGTTGAGTCTCTTGAAGAGAATTAAGGTGGATAAGTCGCTAATACTCTATGATATGTACCCCAGGTTATTGAAAAAGTCAAGAAAAGAGATTGCTGGAGCCTTGACCAAGATCTTTGTATCCTTGTTAGTCACTGCAGAGGTTCCAGAGGACTGGCGAGTAGCTAATGTTGTTCCTCTGCTCAAGGAGGGAAACAGGGAAACTAAAGACTAGTGAGTCTTACATTGGTTGTTGGGAAGCTATTAGAGAGAATTATGAGGGAAAGGGTTGATGAGCATTTGGAAAAGCATGGCCTAAATAGGGATAGTCAGCATGGCTTTGTCTGGGGCTAGTCATGTCTTACTAACTTGAATGAATTTTCCAAGAAGGTGACAAAGGTGATTGATGAGGTAGAGCATTAGATGTTGTCTACGTGAATTTTAGTAAGGCTTTTGATGAGGTTCCTGATGGTGGGTTTATTCAAAAGATCAAGATGAATGGGATCCACCGTGACTTGGATTCATAATTGGTTTGTCCATAGAAGTTAGAGTGGAAGGTAATGGTGGATGGGTGTTTTTCTGGCTGGAGGTCAATGTCTAGCGGTGTTCCGCAGCAATTCATTCTGGGACCCCTGCTGTTTGTGATATTTATAAATGACTTGGATGAAAGTGTAGATGTGTGAATTTGCACGACAATACAAAGATCGTTGGAGTTGTGGATAGTGGAAACAGTTGTCAAAGGATACAATGGCATATAGATCAGTTGCAGATATGGGTGGAGAACTGGCAGATGAAGTTTAATGTGGGTATGTGTGAGGTGCTGCACTTTGGCAGATCAACTGTTAAGGAAAAGTGTATAGTTAATAGCAGGATCCTGAACAGCATTCATATACAGGGGTATCTTGAGGTTCAAGTCCTTAGCTCCTTGAAGGTGGCCACTCAAGTTAGATAGTGTGGTAAAGAAGGCAAATGGCATGCTTGTCTTTATTGGTCGGGGAATTGAGTACAAAGGTCAGGATGTCCTGTTGCAATTTTATAAGACTTTGGTTAAGCCACACTTAGAGTACTGCTTTCAGTTCTGCTTGCCACATTACAGGAAGGATGTGGGACCTTTGGAGAGGATGCAGAAGAGTTTACCAGGATGCTGCCTGAATTACAGGGTGTGAGCTATGAGGAGAGGCTAGAAAATCTCTGGTTGTTTTCTCCGGATTAGTGGAGGCTAACGGGAGACTTGATCAAGTCTCCCAAAATTTAGATGCTTAGATAGGGTTGACAGTAAGAATTTTTTTCCCCAGATTTGAAATTTCTAATACTAGGGTGCATGCATTTAAAAGCACCAAGAGTAGTAATAGTTTGGAACATGCTATCAGGGGTGGTGGTGTGGCAGATACAAATACAATCCTTTATTTAAGGAATTTTTAGATGAGCACATGAATATGCAAGGAGAAAGTGAGGACTGCAGATGCTGGAGATCAGAGTTGAGAGTATGGTGCTAGAAAAGCATAGTAGGTCAGGCAACATCCGTGGAGCAGAAGAATCGACTTTTGGGCATAATCCTGATGATTCCTGATGAAGGGCCTATGCCCAAAACATCAATTCTCCTTCTCCTCAGAGGCTGCCTGACCTGCTGTGCTTTGCCAGCACCACACTCAATTCAGATCTCCAGCATCTGCAGTCCTCACTTTCTCGTCCAAGTTGGACTGAAGGCTCTGTTTCTGTGCTTTACATATCTAAGACTAAATATTAAGATACCAAACTTGCAGCATGAGTGTGTAAATAACAAATTCATTGCAATATCGATAAATGTGAAGTGGTGTATTTTATTAAGAGGAATGAATTAGAAATGAAATAGAACTTGTGTTCAAGGCGCAAAAGGATCTAAGAGGACCCATTCACAATTTATTTGAAGTAACAGCAAATGTTAGCATAGCTTTAAAAATGGAGTAAACATCTAAAGGATGTTCATTCCTAAAGGAACAAAAATCAAATGCAGATAGATTGTACTTGACATTAACATGGATTATGATGCATATACTTTGTGTATTAGGGAGGAAAGGACTATCGCAAAACTGGATAAAGTGCAGAAAGAATTTGGAAGAACATCATCAAACCTATGAAGGGTATAACAATTAGGAAAGAATGGACAGGCTTAGACTCATTACTCCAGAAAAGAGAAGTCTGAGTGGTGTTCTTACAGAAGAATTTAATATTATGAATGGGTGCAGTGGAATAGACAGAGATGTTTTCATTGATGAAGTAGTCCAAAATTCAGGGACATAAATATAAAATAGTCATTGATAAATTTAGGTTAGGTGGATTAGCCATGGGAAATAGGGTGCTAGGGGGGATAGATTCTGGGTGGGATGCACTTCGGAGGGTTGGAGCAGACTCGATGGGTCAAATTGCAGTGTAGGAATTTTATGGTTCAAAATCATGAGCTTCTTTACTCCTAGATGTTAATACTTGCAGTGGTGGAAGTGACCAACATAATGGGGCAGCATGGTGGCTCAGTGGTTAGCACTGCTGCCTCTCAGCACCAGGGATCTGGTTTTGATTCCACTCTCTGGTGACTGTCTGTGTGAAGTTTGCACATTTTCCCTGTGTCTGCGTGTGTTTCCTCCTGGTGCTGCTGTTTCCTCCCACAATCCAAAAATGTGCAGGTTAGGTGAACTGGCCATGCTAAGTTGCCCATAGTGTTCAGGGATGTGTAGCTTAGGTGCATTAGTCAGGGGTAAATCTAGGGTAATAGGGTAGGGGAATGGGTCTGGGTGGGTCACTGTTCAGAGGGTCAGTGTGAATTTATTGGACCGAAAGGTCTGTTTCCACACTATAGATATTCAATGATTCTATGATAAGTTTATTTAAAGTACACAAGAAAGAAACAAAGTAGAAGAATATCTTGCTGAGTAAACTGCAATTACTGTGGGAAGAGACTTGCATGGACCGTAAGCACTGGCGTAGAGCCTTTGGGCTGCATTACATGCTATGTTGTGAAGAGATGTGGTCCATTTATTTATATATATATATATATATATATATATATTCTTTTAAAACATTGTGTGGATCCATTAAAATATATATTGATGGTTATACAAAGAACACTTTGTTAAGGAAAAAATGCTGGGTACAGGGAGCTTAGATGGAGTCTGGAAAACCTCCAGAAAAGAGTCACAGGCCCAATTTGACAGTGCGATAAGACTGAGTGGGAATTTGAGATTTGTCTCAGAGACAACAGCCTGTTGCTCCTTTCTTTTTCCTTTGCAATCTCTCTCAGTAGTGTTTGATATGAAAGCCTACCAAAAGTAATCTTTAACATTCCAAGTTCCAGAAGAGAATTTTCTTGGACTGTAACACGCCATATGAAGCAAGGGGAATTCGGCCACCTACATTTGCTGCAGGAAGACTCCCAGTGCCAGCAGCTTGTATATATAGATTACTTTCTGAATCAGTACAATCCATGACTTTTTCATTGGTTTATTTGCTACTTGGGCCTAATGTACTGTAATGATAAAACTGCAGAATATGTATTTTTCAACTCATACTTGTATATGTTATGATTTTTTTAAAAGACTGTAGGTATATATATTTACATATTCCTGATGAGGGGCTTTTGCCCGAAACGTCGATTTTACTGCTCCTCGGATGCTGCCTGAACTGCTGTGCTCTTCCAGCACCACTAATCCAGAATCTGGTTTCCAGCATCTGCAGTCGTTGTTTTTACCATATATACATAATCCAAACTATTGCTCAGTAAGTTTTTCATCTTTGATTGTGTAAATTGTTTTTGGTAATAGATCAGTTATTTATTGTTGACCAAAGAAACTGGCTGACTTGTTGTTAAATACTAAATCTGACATTCTGAGCTCTGTATAATTGGCCATTTCACCAACCAGGTTAAATTTAAGACCTCTTGTGACCAGTGGAAGAGTGGGACTAGCAAAAGGAAATAATGTGTTCTTCCAAACTCTGCCATAACAGTTGTAGTGAACTCCCTTATCTGTAGTGCCTGGGTAACTTCTACTTTTTATCTGAGAAATTGCTGTTCTGCTCCCTACGTACCTTGGCCGTATTCTGAGTGTTTTGGAAGATCTGCAATTTCGTCCATTGTTTCCCTCGAGGATGCCAAATATCCATCTCCTAAAATTTATTTGCCTTAAAGTTAATATGAAAAGCATAAAACTTTACTCTGCAGCATTCTGTATTTCCTAAATGAGAAAAGAACTTGTCTTTCCCTCTATTGCATACTGAACCAAAAAGAAATTTGAAACACCTTTGTAAACAATGTAGCCTTAGTCGTCCTGCCATCATCCAATCTTACTTTCAATGATCCAATTTTATTTGTCTTTTGTCATTCTCTTTTTCATTCTATTATCTATTGCTTACTTTGTCACATTTAACTTATTTTTCTGTGCCATTTTGCTGCCTGTTTCACCAGAAAGACACATCTTTTGGCATTCAATCTACCCGATTTAAATGCATTTTCTGATTTTAAACATTTTATTCTTAGATCAGGACTACCAAGCAACTCTGTAATGAATGGATCAGCTTTTAAAAGAAGGTTTCTGTTGGACCATGGCAGTTAATTGGAATTGTTAATGAACCTGCACACCATAAACTGCATGTGTGGAGTTCTTATTAAGAAAGCATAAAACGGAGGCATTGTGTTCTGCCTTAGTGGATCATCTAGGGATGTCTACAGCAGAGATTGTAATGGCAATTTGAATTCTCAGAAAATCTGGTGGCGATCAAAAACGAAGTCATTACTGCTTTGCAATTGACTAATCAGGAGGTACAATGAACGTGTAGCCACATATTTATAGGCTGCACTGAGCAGTAGAGGCTGTGTGGTTCTCTAATGCACCAGCACAATGTCCTTCAGTCAGCCAATGGATGGCGAAAACATTTAAGTCACTAACTTGAGCTGATAGTCTATATACATGGTATCACAAAAAAAGGAGGTCAAATGGGACAGAACTACAGTGGTCATACAGAGCATTCCTAATGATCCCTTCTGGCATCTTTCCTGACGTCAGTTGTAATGGAATGTACAATTTACCTGTTCTGACTTGTCTTTTTTGTTTGAATTGTGGTGTGTTAGCTTCTCTCCAGTCATCCGAATTGGCATGTTGTCAAGTCTGTAACAAAACAGCTCATGTAGACATAAGCTCATGTAGACAGTTGCCATGTTTTCAAACAACCTCAAATAAATGTCACCCTGGGCATCAGTATGACCTGGTTTGAAACCCCTTTAGTTCCTCAAATTTAGATATGCTTCTATTTTGATATTTGCGATCGTAGTGTCAACTGCAACATGCATACATAAAAATTAAAATGTGTTCAAGAGTAAACAGGAATTAATTAATTAGCTTTATTGTTATATATACTCAATGAGTACAGTGAAAAGTTTATACATTGTCATTTACAGTGCCTTCTTAAGTGGAAAGGTTCCTAGGTACAGCTTTTAGTTACAAGATCTAAGAAAATACAGAAATAAAATGTCCAGCATTGCAGAAATAAAAATCAAGAACAGTGATCTTCCAATGCATACCCTACTGACACCTAGCCTCTAGTCAACTTAGGGCCTTGGCTCCAGACTGTGTCAGCTTTCACCTTGAGGATCAAGGCTGGGAGATTACTCCAGACCACAATGTTGAAAGACTACCTGTGTACCATGCTGGGAGGCTGCCATACTAGGCCAGGAGTTGTCACTGGAGGCCAGGAAAGAAGGAGGAAAAAAATCAAGGGGCGGAAAAAAAAGAACGGCCGGAGCAGACAAGTTCCGGCTGAAGTGTCCTACTCATCCACCATCTTGGTCGGAATAAAAACATTGATGCAAAGCACTGGTTAAAATATTCCTTACATTTTAGAAGCTTACCTGAAGCTGTGGAATTCTGCAGTGGTTCTGTGCAGCTACAATAACTAAAATAAATGTTATTAAATTCTTTTCTATCCATACAATAAAAACCAAAAGCTTTGTGTTCTGCTGGCACTATTAAAACAGTTCAGTTTGTAACAAGTTTACTTCATCACTTTTATCTACAGGCCGGCTTTAGGTCTGGTGCCCCTGATGTAACAAAGACAAAGTAACCATAGTCCCACTGGATCAATGGGCTGCTCTCTTGTTAGAGAGACACAACTGGTGGTGGTTTAACCTGAGAATCACCATGCCTCAGGTGAGGGGAGATGTTGAAAAAGGAAGTCCTTCATGATGCGGGAACTCTACATCACGAACCAGCTTTCCACCTAACTGAGCTAACCGAACCCCTATTTGATGAAGTACAGAAAAAGTGGGATGTGAAAGGGTGGACCCTTCCAACTAGGGTGAGAAATCTGATTCTCCAAACATTTCCAGATCTCGACCCTGTGTCACATTCACCTCAGTGACACAATCAATTTTAAAATCATAGTGCCTAATCCATCTTGGAGATGTCTGAGGCAGAATATAGAAACAGAAACCCTGTGAAAAAGTCAGTGCCAGTCAAGACTGAGCTTGTTATTCACTGAAAAAGATGGCAGAGGAAAGTTACAGAGGGCCAGTATTGGTACAGACAGGTGAGTATGGGCTTTCCGCAGATCACTGAGAGACAAAGATATTCTTCCCAGATTCTGACTGAAGAAATCGAACAAAACTTAATAACTAACCTCCATCACAGCTCTTTTATTGAGATCAGCAGTCAGGTGAGAAGGGCATGGGTTCAGTGGCAGAGAAAACCATGGTCAGATAAGACATAAACAAAAACAAAGAATTGTGGATGCCAGAAGTCAAACAAAAATACAAAGTGCTGGAAAAAATCGGTAGGTCTGGCACCATTTGCAGAGAGAAAAACAAAGTTAATGATCCAAGTCAGGTGACCCTTCGAACTGATCAGGTCTGGCAATGTGTGGCTTCGGTGATCAGCCTCTAATCCTACAACAGCATGTATGAGAGCTGAGCAGACTTTGTCCATAGTCCTGCCTAAAATTGTCAGAGTAAGTAACCAACTGTATCACTAAGAAGTCAGCCACCCTCCCACATGAGGTGAAATTGAGAAGGGAACGGGGCTGAGGATTGTAGCACTATCATGGTTAAGTAAATGAGAAAGGGCACTCTTCTCATGCATCACCCTTTCTTTATGCTGCAGGAAAAGAGAGCTCACAACAGTTGGGAGATGTCTCAAAGAGCTGGTGATGTGGTAGGCCTGCTAAGGTGGTGATGGGTGTTGAGAAGATGCCATTATGCAGCCTATAGTAGCTAATGAAATGGAATGCTCAGAAAAAGTAGGGTTATTTGTCCTATCTTCGGGTTGATGAAATCAAGGAAATGCCAATCTAGTATAGGTTGTGACTTTTCAATATTGTGTTCAGTGTGCTTGGAAGTGCCGTTGCACTTGATCACCACTCTCTTGTGTTTCGTGGTGATTAACAGACTTGTATGACAGAAGGGCTCACATTAATTTAACATCATCTCATTTGAACATTTCAACACTAATGACAGATGATTTTGTAATTCATCTCACATCATAAAGAGATAACAAAGCAACCACAAAAATCAGATGAAATCCATGGAAAACGTTGAGAATAATGTCTCCACTGGAGACAGATGTGTAATGTTATTGGACAAGCAGTCCAGAGGTCAAGTTGCTTCTCTGGGGACATAAGTTAAAATCTCATTATAGCAGCTGATGTAATTCATTTCATAAATCTGAAATTGAAAGCTAGTTTCACTAATATAAGCAATGTTTGAGAGTCCTTCATCAGTGGCAGGACAGATCCACCACAAGTAGCTGCACAGTAATATACAGTCAAGAAATAATTGCCCTGAACATTGAATCTAGATCCCATGAGATCCCAAGGCATCAGGACAAAAATGTGAAAGATACCTCCTCCTGACTACTCACACCATCCCTCAACCACCTCAGTTGTATGGCACTCATCCACAGATTCTATCAACAAACGCATCGACCTGGACCAATATACCGGCCACTGCAGTAGACAGCTGGAACTGACAACCAGAAGCGGTAGTGACAAACCACTATAAATGCCGGAGGGGATGAAACGTCTGCAACACAAATTCCCTGCTCGGCAAACAGAACCACAACAACATGGATCAGCTCTTTTCCATATTGAAAGCAACTTGGAAACAGCATGGTGGGTAGGAAGGGCACAGATGGTATTGTGGCAGTAATTTTTTTTACCGCCAGTCACCAAGAGTAGCTCTGTACCATCACTTGGCAAACTAACAGGAAGGAAAACATAATGACTTATTTGACTTCATCCTCATTAATCTACTGTTGAAGATACATCTATCCACGACAGTGTTAGTAGGAGTGACAACTGCACCTCGTGCAGGCAAAGGCCCATCTTCACAGTGAGGATACCATCCATCATTCTGTGTGGCACTACCACTCCACTGAATGTAATTGATTAAAGAAAAGATCAGTGTCAAAATTGAACATCTGTCAGACAGCAGAATTGTCTTTAATTCCAATCCAGCCAACCAATGGCTCATTCTCATTTGCATGACCAGCAAGCAAAGGAATCAACTTGGTTCAATGAAAAGTGCAGAAATTCAGTGTTAAACCTAAGTATCAACCTGGTGAAGCTACAACACAGGATTAGGTCCATGCCAAATCAGGGAAGCAGCTTGCAATAAACAGAGCGAAGAGTCTAGCAATCAACAGATCAGATTAGCAGTCCTGCCACATCCAATCATTGATCATGGTGGAAAAGAAGAGACGACTCGACTCCCATCCATATTGATCAGGGCACCCAAAGCTGCAGAAGTTAAGGCTGAAGCATCTATATCCAGAGGTGCCAAGTGAATGATCATAAGAGGTAGAAGCAGGAGTAGACCACTTAACCCCTTTGAGCCTGTGTTTAATCTAAATGTGGCATAAACTTCACTTTTGAGCCTATACCTTGGATCCCTTGTGAACATAAAATCTGCATGTAAATTGGCCACCTAAGGGCCTCAAATTGGATTCTTGGAGAGAAGGCCATCCTTGACATTCCTCACTGACGACTGGATTGAATGGAGTCAGAAAAGTGACCAACACCCAAAGTATCCCTTTTCCCTCTTCAGGAGAGATAGAAATGTGATGAGTTTTATGCTGTTGACAAAGATGAAGGCTGATCAGGGTTTGGCTAGAGATCAGGAGGAATTAAGTCCCAAAGAATTAATGAACAAAAAGCAAAGGAGTTGGTAACAGCAGTGGTAAAGAAAGAAGATATTCATCTGGATGAGGTGTTCATAGCAGAATGAAGGTCAGTTGTCTGAAAATGAAGAGATGGGAACAAGATACTAACTGGCACTTGACACAAAAGAATAGGACAGAGTTTACAGTCTGAAGATGTTGAACTTCATTTTGATTTTAAAACCTTAATAAGTGTGAACTAAATATTTTTGGCTGTTGAATAGGAACATTTGTTCAGATGTATCTTTGTGAATGACAAGAAATGGCCTGCAAGGTAAAACAAACCAATGTTTATCAATTGTTTGAGGCAGATGAAACCCTTACCATTGTTCTGTGATTAACTAATTTTGCACCACAGTACCCAAGTCCTATTAGGTAGGAGGTAAATTCTGCTGTCTTTCTCTCCAGAATCCCTGGAGTTAGTCTAACAAAACCTGGCCATAAAGTAGAGATGTTGCTTAGAAAACAGTATGTTCAGGTTTTGCACTTACACCTCTCGTGCACTGCATTTTTTGCACATTGTATACTGTTAATGGTTTGCTGAACTTACTTTGTATTTTTAGTTGCAAGCTATCTTAAAGATTTTTGGAAGAATATGATTCAAGGCTTTTGATACAAAAATTTGGTTTTACAAAAATCAAAATGCTGATTTATATTTATTTTCCTTAAATAACTGTGAGATGATCCAGATATGCCACTTTCACACTACATGTAACTATTATAATGGCGCCTACACAATGCTTTGAGAATAATCTGTCTTATATAAATAATGTGTACATTTTCAGATAATAGATTTCAAACACAGCTACCATTTCTGCACAATGCAGATATAGGAAAAACTTTACCAGCTGTTGAGATGATCAATCACCCACAAAGCACAATTCTGAAACCTGACCAAAATTTCTAAAGTTCAATTCTACATTCAGAACAGAAAATAACAGGAACTCAGTTAAGGGTAAAGTATATATTCCACGTAGCTACAGAAGAGCTACTTTGGTTTAATGGACAGAAGAAATTGGGCTTTTGTATGATGTTTATAAATGAAGACATATTATGATGATCCATCAACTCCATCTCAAAGGGGCTTTTTGGAGTAGCCACTGCACTTCCGTTCAGTAAGAAAATTTGTTCAGATTCATAGATTTAATGAATCACATGTACCAAAGTCTGACAATGGCAGTCTGCATGGTGAAGTTGCCATCTTCAAATTGCTATACTTCATAGCAATGTTATTTTATTAATCTAGATTTCATTTGATTTCAGGAGCTAAGCTGGATGACTTTGCAGATTTTACAACATTTGGAATTGCAACCTCACTCCTGCTACAGGCCCATGGCATTCTGGATGGTGTGATTGTCATCTGCTACGTTATGGCTGTGTTTACACGTCTCTGCTTCTTTTCTAGTGGTAAGAACTCACTTTCTTTGGTCTATAAATAATGAACTATTGCTCTTAAAACTCACCGGCGTTTACTAAACTGTTAGAAGATTTGTACATGCTGTAAGCTGTAGTATTGTGCCATTAATTAACCAATAGATATTAATCTATCTATGCAGAGTTCCCAGCAGTATATCACATTTAGGAGGGAAAATTGTTGCATAACATTTTTCGAAGAATACATTCTTCGAAGAATCTGACTAGACAGTAATACAGGCCATGCTCTTTGTGAAATTTACTGATTTTACAGCAAGAGATGAATAGCTTATTGTTGCTGCATTGATCAAGTTCTTTTGCTGACCCAGAACTTGCATTTGCACATTTAAAAAAAATAACTGGGGCATACAGTGACAAAGTGAGCCAAAATATTTGTAATCATTAAATAAATAGGAAGGAATCTTTACAACTGTCACCTAAATGTGCATGTTTCATAATCAAGCAAATGCCTTTTAATTACCACAAGTGCTTTTTGCTTTTCCTAAAATTGTGAAATAAAAGTGGTGAATTTGTAAGCTCCTATTATTTAATCTGAATGATCAAGCAGTCTGGCATAGAATTCTAGCCATTGATGTCTATGATTCCCAGTATAATATTAATTTCTTCGTATGATTTGTTTGTCAGGCATCCCATTTGTTTACCGTGGCCTACCATGTCCTTATGCCTCAGCTATCCTAGCTTGTACCTTTTTATTGACTGGAGGAAATCGCATTCTCCTGTATGTTGCTGCAGTGGTGATGATCCTCTTCATGACTGACCATGGCAACTACCCCCATGACAAGGTCCTTGAGTCACAAGTCTGGAAAAAAATAGTTTACATTGGTGGTGAGTAGCATCGATAAAGTTCAATCAGGTTGCCTGCATGCTGAGGGAGTGCATTTTCATTTCACTTAAAGTTCATCCATTTTTCAACACTTAGTGAAAATAACAAACAGTGCAAGTCATTTTAGAATACAAAGGGTCATGGATAGAGTAAATAGACAAGGTCTTTTCCTTGGGCTAGGGGAGTCCAGAACTAGAGGGCATAGGTTTAGGGTGAGAGTGGAAAGGTATAAAAGGGACCTAAGGAACAACCTTTTCATGCAGAAGGTTGTGCGTGTAAGGAATGAGCTCCCAGAGGAAATAAGGAAGGCTGATACAATTGCAGCATTTAAAAAGCATCTGGATGGGTATATGAAAAGGAAAGGTTTAGAGGGATATGGGCCAAGTGCTGGCAAATGGGACTAGATTAGGTTTGGATATCTGGTCATTGTATTGGCACTACCTCGTGCTCCCACAAGGAGGTTGAACAGTTCATCCATTTTACTAACACCTTCCACCCCGACCTCAAATTTACCTGGACCATCTCAGACTCCTCCCTCCCCTTCCTAGACCTCTCCATTTCTATCTCGGACGACCAACTCAACACAGACATTTACTATAAACCGACCGACTCCCACAGCTACCTAGATTACA
>NC_057743.1:4985562-5017304 GCF_004010195.1 Chiloscyllium plagiosum
ACCCTCACCTCCTTCCACCTATCGTATTCCCAGCACCCCTCCCCCAAATTCCCTCCCCCCTACCTTTTATCTCAGCCCGCTTGGCACACCAGCCTCACTCCTGAAGAAGAGCTTATGCCCGAAACGTCGATTCTCTTGCTCCTCGGATGCTGCCTGGCCTGCTGTGTTTTTCCAGCACCACATTTTTCAATTCTGGTCTCCAGCATCTGCAGTCCTCACTTTCTCCTCCTTAGATATCTGGTCAGCATGGACAAGTTGGACCAAAGTGTCTGTTTCTGTGCTGTACATCCCTATGACTCTATGAATGATTGACTTGATTAGAAGTCAAACAGATTTATTTTCTTAAAAAGTTCAATTGCTATTAAGCAAACAGACATAAAATATCTCTCACAGAATATCTATTAAATGAATGGCTGTTGAGCTGAAATGTATTTTTCAGTTTCATCTAGTTCTGATAAAATGACACAGATCTTAAATTTTAACTCTCTTATTGTCCCCTGATGAACCTGCTCAATATTTCCAGCATTTTTTGGTTTTTTTTATACATATATGCACTGTAAATACTGAGGGCCGTATTCATTAACAGGTTTTTAATATTTTAATTTGAACTATATTTTGTAACAGGGTATATGATTCCAAACATATAATAATACCAAAAGAATGTAGTAAATCACAAGTTCAGGGTGTGTTCTGAACTTTCAAAGTATTGCTACCTTTAATATATAAGATTCAATATACATAAACTATCATGATGATGCAGATATGCTGTATTGTTGAAACCATATTATTTAATAAATATTATAATTTAAGTTCAAATAATAACTATTGCATTAACCGACAAGAAAAATTAAGTTATATCAATGTTTCAAGCAAATACTTTGTTTATTGACAAATGTATTTGGAATGAAATAGGGCTGTACTGAATAATTTAAACTGTTTTTCTCTGTTTCATAGGTCTGATGATGCTATTTTGCTGTCCGCTACGGCTTGCCTGCATATACTTCCTGATTTGGTGTTTCTCTTATACCCTCTTCCCATCTACTTTGTGGAGTTGCAGATGTTAAATCCCTGTTTCATGCTTTCTCTTCATAGGGAGAAGTCTGGTGCTGCAGTTCAGCAACCAGAGCCTAAAGTCATTCGTGTTGAATGACAAAAGAAATCTGTAGAAGGATTTATCACATTAGGTACTGGGTTGACATCTTTATTTGGTCATTTTTAATGAAAAGTCTGCAAGCTCTTTTAGGTTTCATTTTACATTCCATAATAGATTTCCTCAATCATAAGCATTTGCTTTTGAATATAAATCACCTCTTTTTAATACTGTATTCCCTATTCCCCAAAAAACATGCAGACTACATATTATTCCTCTCAATTGAGAGTTCTGGAGAATGAAGTTGCTGTATTGAAATTGCTCATTAAAAGTTTGAGCACTTTTTTAAAAAATTCAGATAAATATTAATATAATCAAAATATGAAATTACTTCATTCCAAACCCTTGAAATGAAGTGAAACAATTTGTTCAGCTTTATTCACCATGATATTTGGTAGCTAGAGAGCCCAAGAAAGTAATTGGAGACTTGTGTGATCAATAATAACTTAAAACAGTGGAGCGTTGAAGCAATAGTGCTTAATTAATCTCTTCTGTCACATATAGATATGCATCTTTTAGTCACCTTTTTTCATCACTGCCTTCAGCATGTATTGATGATATTTTTTTCTGAAGCTCCTAGGTGGTGACAGCTTCAAATTATTTTCAAGTTTACTTTCTGTAGTGATTGTAATGAAGTCATCCAGGTAGACCTCATCAAATATGAGTTCCCTGATTCTAGCTGTTAATCTGGTCCAATCAGAGAGCCCTGGCTGACATATAAACAAGAGTATCCTGGCCACTCGGGTGTTTTTCCCCTATTGAGAGTTGGATCAGTGTGAGTGTGTACATACGTGCAAGGACTCTCCTCCTTGAAGGGGACTGTCCCTGGACTAGCTGCACCTCATTAAAAAAAAAACATAAACAAGAGTATCAGAAGTTCTGTTCGCTGAGAGCTGGCTCTGAGGAAGCCGGACCAGTGTCAGGTACCATGCACATGTAAACAAAAGGTGACTTGGTGACAGTATAGAAGCCCCTGCGGTGACTAGAACAAATATGCTTCTGAAGAAATCTGCTTATAACAGTCACCTTAGAGTTGGGGTAAGCATTTCTGGCATCATGCCATTACTTAGGATCGAAAGAGTCAAGCTTCCCGCCGTAAAAGACTAGGCCCAGTATGTGGAAATAATGTGTTATTTATATCAGGCAAATGATATTAGGGCAGATGAAAAGCAATGAGCGATTCTCCTGATAACTTGTGGACCCACAGCTTTTTCAGTCATGAGCTTAATTTCCTGAGGCACCAGCTACTAAAACCTTTCAAGAGTTGATAGATTCAGTCAAAGTTACAAAACACTCAGCACCAGGTTATATTCCAATAGGTTTAATTGTTAAGATTGAGTTAAGGAACATTACGACCCAAGACTTCTCGAAGTCTGAGGTGCTTTACTTGGCAATTTGAGAACCAGGAGAATATGTCAGGATTAAGATGACTGAGCATGTGACTTTGCTTTATCCTTAAGGAGTTGCCGAGAGGCCATTGGTATGAGGGATTAATGATTTAACCAGGGGCTACAAACAGGGACCACAACTGGCTTTGTCATTAGAAAATGGAGCAAGTGGAACATATGAATTAAAGGTGTGGACACTTTTACCAGGTCAACTGAGTGAAGGCCACTGCATAGCATTATTCAGCATGTATCCTGAACAGAGACTCCAGATCAGCCCATAGCAAAAACCCAAAACAAAGCCAAGCTTCAGCCAAACGAATAACAGTTTCTTCAGGATCCAGGCCAGCAACCCATTTGTAGTTGCTGCCTGTATGTGGACTCAAGACAGCAAAAGTGTCCCACTAGGCCTGAATTGAGTAAGAGAACTCAAGCCAGTATCCAAGAGTGTGTGCACCTTGGAAAGCCTATCTACATCTGGTTTTAAATTGCTTAGCAACATCTAAATCAGAACCAGTCAAAATAAATGTGGTTAAAATGGTCACCAAGTGCTATTAGAGGTTAATACCAGCACGGTATCAGTGATTGTAAAATCACTTTTAAAAAAATTAGCTCTGGAGTTCAGTCCATAAGTTAGCGTAAAACCCCGGCTAGACTGAGAACCTATACTGGGGAACCTTTACAGATTAAGTTACAACCTTGGTTCTGGTATCATATGAGAAGCAGGTGGTTCAGTTACCACTGGTTGTAGTGAAAGTCTGGACCCCAAGCTTAATGGGGTAAAAATGGTTGAGAAAGATTTACTGTGATTGGGTCAAACATTTTTCAATTAGAAAATGGCTACCTGAATAAAGTCCTAATTAAACACCTGGATGTTTTTCAGGAAGGTCTAGGAACTATCAAAGGAGCCAAAGCCACCTTGCATGTTCACCAGGAAGCAATTCCATGATTGTGCAAGGCCTGCCCAATGCCGTTTGCTTTACAAAATCAGAAAGATGGAAAGCAAAGGAATCGTCAAACCAATATACTTTGCAGAACGGGCAGCACCGGGCTGACCAATTGTGAAGCCCACTGGGTCGGTTCACCTATATGGGAATTTTAAACAAATGGTAAACTTTTTTTGCTGTTGCATAAATACCCAATCCCTTGTATAGAGGATTTATACTCAGTGCTGGTGTCCTTCATGAAGCTGGACCTGCAATTATGGTTGCATGATGCTTAGGAGTATGCCACAATTAATACTCAGAAGGGTTTCTACCAATAGACTTGACTGCCAGTTTTATTTTTTAGTGGATAATGGAGAACATTTTACAATATCTACCCCAGGATGCCATTTATCTCAAAGACAGTGCTAATAACAGGGAAGACCAATAAAGAGTACTTAGAGAACTTGGACAGAGTCCTGAGATGTTTCTCCAAGGCATGCCTTAGAAGGAAAAATGTGTGTTCCAGGCACCCCAAAAGACCTACTTGGGCTACAGAGTCAACATACCAGGTTACACCCATTGGAAGATAAAGAGAGCGTGAGCAAAGATGCCAGGCTCCTACGTCTATATGGGAGCTTAGATCTTTCTTTGGATTGCTGAATTATTATGCAAAGTTCATACGTAACCAAGCCTCCATCCTAGACCCCTTACATCTGCGATTGAAAAAAGGTCAGCCTCAAAATGGTCTCATAGCCAAAGCTGTAGCCTTTACAGAAGTGGAGAAGCAGCTATCATTATCTAAGGTGTTGGTGCACCCAAGCAAAATCTAGTGCTGACATCCGATGCCTCCCCACACAATATCAGGATTGTGTTAGCTCATAGATGGCCTCATGGAGATGAATGCCCAATAGCGTACGCTTTCCAGACTTTGGCTGATGCAGAGCACAAATTTGCCCAGATGGAGAAGAAAGGTTTGGCTGTCATCTTTGGTGAAAGTTCCACAAATACCTTTATGGACATAAATTTGTAATAATAACAGGCCACAAACCCCTGCTATGTCTACTTAAAGAGGATAAGGCAGTGCCACCCATAGCTTCTGGTCAAATTGAAAACTAAAACAGCTGGTGGTGATGGGAGAAACAAAGAGTCGTCACAACCGGAATCGAAACCTTTCGGGTCCTGTTGAGAGCAGATCACTGTAGATGATGGCGTTTTTTTTTAATGGGGAGCAAGAGTGATTGTCCCAAGCAAATGTCACTGCCAGCCAGATACTGGCTGAACTTGACCAGGGTCATCCAGGTCCAAAATGAAGATATTGGCAAGAAGTTGTGTCTGCTGGCCAAGGTTGGATGCAGACATAGTCGAATTGTGAGGTGGTGCCCAGAGTGCCAATGAGGACAAAAATTACCAGTTACAGACTTAGTTACACATCGATTACGTACTCATGGGCTCAACATTTTTAGTCATTGTGGTTGGATGTGCGTAGAGTTCATTTTTCAAACACAAGACAATGATAGAAAAGTTGCGAGCATCTTTTCCAATGTATGGGCTCCTAGAAGTATTGGTCATATATTACGGTCCACTATTACCTGTAGGGAATGGAGTATTTCCTAAAGTCAAATGACATTTGGTATATAAGGAAAGCTTCATACCATCCAATGGTCTGGCAGAAAGAGTAGTCCAAACTGTGAAGGTAGGGTTAAAGAAGCCTGTAGCTTCACTCGATACCAGCTGAGTCAGTTCCTATTTGATCATCAGACCACCCCTCATGTAGCTACAAGAATAGCTCCAGCAGAGTTTCTAATAGAGAGCGGACTCCACACCAGACTTGGTGGTGGTGGTGGTGGTGGTGGTGTGGGGTATGAATTGGTGAAATTGCATCAAGAACACTGGTGCCGGACAAGACTTCTCTAATTGAGAGAGAACTTTACGTCAGGAGACAAAGTTTGGTGTCAATACCATGAAAGAATGGGCAAGAGGCTTGGTTGATGAGAGGTTAGGTCCCGTGAAGTAGAAAGTTCAGGCAAGTGAGACAGTCCTGAACAAGCACGTGAACCACATGAAAGCTGCAAACTTGCAAAATAGGCAGGAACAAAACATAGCTGGACCCTCAGAACAGCTGCAAAGGCTATCGGAACCTGTGGATTCTCCCTCTCTGTCTAGCGTCAAAGAAACCACCAGTCTGAGATGGACACAGCACATGTCGCAGCCTCGACACCTTTACCACTGAAAAAAATGAACTTCTTCTGAGATGTTGTATGCACAAGAGGCGGGCTACAGTCCAGTACACACTGCCCATATCAGAGGCTGAGTTGGAGGAACTGGACCCAGTGCGAAAATGCTCCAGGAGAGGCTACCAGAAAAAGAACAGGCCTGTGTCCCCAGAAAGGGAGAGATGTAGTTATTGTAATGAAGTCAGCCAGGTGGTTCTCAGAATGAGATCCTTGATTGAGGTTGTTAGCTTGGTCTAATCAGGGAGTCCTGGCTAGCTAATATGAACAAGAGCATCTCCAGGATTTTCATACCGCATCAGACATCCTACTGCATCAGACATCCAAAGGAATGTTTCATATGTCCTCTAATTTTATTTCTGATAAAGCAGCATTAACAGCACACTGTCATTTCCTCCATAGGCCAGACCTGGTCTGTTTGAGTTTGGAACTCCACATTCCTGTTCAAATGTAAATAAGCTCCCTGAATTTCATATCAGGGCAAAGTTTGTCAAAGAATAGAATCCCTCGTGTGGAAACAGGTCCACACTGACCCTCCAAAGAAGATCCGACCCAAACCTATTTCCCTACCCTATTACTCTACATTTGCCCCTGACTAATGCACCTAACCTAGACATTCCTGAACACCCATGGGCAATTTAACATTGCCCATTCACCTAACCTGCACATCTTTGGACTGTGGGAGGAAACTGGAGCACCCGGAAGAAACCCACACAGACTTGGGGAGAATGTGCAAACTCCACACAGACAGTCACTTGAATCGAAACCAGGTCCCTGGTGCTGTGAGGCAGCAGTGCTAACCCCTGAGGCACCACGCCGCCCCATGTTGTCGATGATGTTAATGATCAAAACCTTGGGCCTCTTTTGGCACAGAGGTAGCGTCCCTACCCCTGAACCGAAGGACCAGAGTTCAAGTCCTACTGGCTTCAGAGGTGTGTAATATCTCTGAAAAGTTTGATTAGAAAAAAGGTAAGTTTTTTTTTAAAACTTAAGAAATTAATGAACAGAGTGTCAGACATTTTGCTCACAGAGCTAGCTCTGAGGAAGCTGGACCAGCATCAAGCAGTAAATAAAGGGTGACTTGGTGACAGGATATCAGCTGCTATGGAGTTATTTCATTTTCGATGCTTATTTTTTCATCAAGTAATGTACGCAAAAACAATTATACCAGCAGGATATATGCAGTGTAAGATCCCAACGTCCTTTTTCCATTTAATTGGCTGCCTGTACAGCAACATCTGCTTAGCAATCAACTAATGAAATCTGTTCAAGGGCCACTGGGTCATCCTGACACTGACTGAGCCTAAGTTGAAATTAAGTTAATCTTGTAATATTGTTAGCACCAGAGACAAACACAAAAAAGACCCTCACCTTCCTTGATGGCTAGCACTGCAGCCTCACCACACCAGGGACCTGGGTTCAATTCCAGCATTGCCTGTGTGGAGTTTGCACATTCTCAGTGTCTGTGCGGGTTTTGTCTGGATGCTCCGGTTTCCTCCCACAATCCAAAAATGTGCAGATCAGGTAGATTGGTTGTGATAAATTAT
Source organism: Chiloscyllium plagiosum (assembly GCF_004010195.1). Taxonomy (NCBI): domain Eukaryota; kingdom Metazoa; phylum Chordata; class Chondrichthyes; order Orectolobiformes; family Hemiscylliidae; genus Chiloscyllium; species Chiloscyllium plagiosum. The sequence continues at coordinate 4,992,802 of NC_057743.1, forward strand.
CCATAGTGTCCAGGGGCATGCAGGTTAGGTGGGTTAGCCATGGTAAATGTGGGCTTATGGGGATTGGGTGGGATGTTCTTCAGAGGGTCAGTGTAGACTCAAATGGCCTCTGTCTGCACTGTCGGGATTCTGTCATTGATTTTGTATGGAAAAAATTGCCGATTCTGAGTCAGGATGCATTATCTCAAACTTCCACTACCTAGTTTTAATAGACTTCATACTACTCTTGATCACCTTCAAAACCGACAAAAACATTCCTTAGATCTCATCTTTTAGTGTTGGTCAATTCTCTGCTTTAATCATTAAAGAAAAAAGTCATGCCTCACCCACACAGGTCAACTATTGGCAGGGATTGGCTTATGCTGAGCAAATGTTAAACTGGATTGGCAAATGAAATACTACTGTTACAATCTTTCTTAGTTTCTGTCAACCAATCTTAAATGCCTAATAAAGTGAAGGATACTGTTTGAAATGAAGGAAGTGCCTGTCCTACATGATTCCCATTCCCAATACGCTCTTTCTAATTTTCTCTACCACACTATTCCAAAGAACCAAAGGCTAGAGATCCCAAGCCGTTTGATACAATACTGCAAATCCCTAGATCAACATGATGCAAGAGTTCTATATATCTCTGCATTAGATAACAGAGCAAAACACAAAATTCTATTCTTATTTCCATCCTCAGTCATTTTTGAACACTCGTTTCTGGATATGTCAAAGTTAGGTTTTTGTTGGCACGTGATAGATAAATCTCTATTTTGCTCACATAAGTGATTTGTTTATACCAGACCCTAGGTACAAAATCACATGCGATTTCTAGCATAATTTAAATTGTATTTTTCCATGCTTAATTGTCATTGGAGTGAGGTAGCCTGCTTTTGTGTAAAGGAATCTAAATTCTTTGAGTCTTAGGCCCAGGGCATGAAACAGACACTATGTCAGTTTCATGTCAGTACTAAAATGGATTTTCTTCGATGATGATACACCAAATGCACATTTTTTACTACCCCAAAGTTAAACATCTCTGATCAGTGTTCTATCTGAAGTATTACAAAATAGTTGCTAGAAATACCAGCATTGTTGCCTTTATACTCAATGGATCTGACTGATCTCTTAGGAATCCTTCTTTTAGTGAGTCCTTCATTGGTACAAATGATTCTTAAAGTTAATACATTTTTTATTGGTGTTATTTTTCTGTTACTGAGATCTGACAGAAACCAAATATAATAAGCAACTATGAGATACTATTTATATTGTGATCTCAACTGTTTTCAAGGAGGTGGTAATATAGTTCTTAGGGCTAAGGGGATGAAAGAGCATGGAGTGAATGTGAGAACAGAGTACTGAGTTGGGTGATCAACCAAAGTCATATGGAATGGAAACAGACCTTTTGAACCCACTGTTTCTGAACAGTACAAATTTTTGGTTGATCATCTAACTCAATACTCCATGTTCCCACTTTCACTCCATACTCTTTGATTCCCTTAGCCCTAAGAACTATATTAAACCATGTCAGAATTCAGACGACACAAAATTATAGTCCAACAGGTTTATTTGAAATCACAAGCTTTTGGAGTGCAGCCTCTTCATCAGGTGAAGCCACAAAAGGACAATGCTGTGAAAGTTTGTAATTTCAAGTAAACCTGTTGTACTCTGACTTAAGACTTCTGACACCCCAATCTAACACCGACACCTCCGCATCATATATTAAACCATGACCATATTGAATGGCAGGGCAGGTTCAAAGGGCTGAATGGCCTAGCTCTATTATCTATGTTTAAGTCCTATGTTTTCTATGATGGCACAATGGGATAAATCAAATCCCAGAGTGAGGCCTGACTGATAGATCATTTGTTTTATTTTTTAATGTTAACATGATGGTTCATCACTAAGATTTATTCACGTGAATAAATATGCAGACACACGTGTCAATTACACAAAAGAATGAATTTGCAAAAAACAAGTTCTCAATATAAAAAGGTATTTGGCAAAATCGATATCAGAACAAAATAACGTTCAATCGGATTTTTAACATTATCCATTTGAGAGAAATTACATTTCTTTCTCAACTATTTTGCGATTCTACTTAATTGATTACAGTCTAAGAGCAAATAAACTCTCAGGAGAGACAATTCAGTGAATTCTTTCCAAATTTGAGAGCCAAAACTTTCACAGTTCTGACATCTTGCAGATATCTGACCAAACTCTGCTGGTTAACCGCCTTTCTACTGAGGTGATTTGTTCCCTCAATCCTTCTAGGAGAGAAACAAACTTTGCTTCTAAACTCAACACTCATCTTCTGATTGAATTTTTTTAAGAAAAAGTTCAAACTTTGATTACATGTTAACTCTACCTGTTGTAAGCACTACAGTATAACCATCTTTCTCTTAACACTACAAGAGTCTGCAGTCACTTGCTTTCTGACGAAGTTCAGGATGTAATGACTATTCTGGAAGAACACGCTGACCTTTTTTTAAAAAAAATAACTAATACCCATCTTCCACTGTCTTGAACTGAAAATTCCAAAAATTGTACCTATATATAAATGATACATTTTTCATCACAATATCCTGTGCCTGTTTTGTAACTGACAGTCTAGCATTGTGACTAACCTATTATGAAGTATTAGACATTTGGTTCAACATAGCTTGAGATTACAGAAGTTTGAACCATATTAATGGCAGTATCCACAACAGCTCATCACCATCACAGCAAGAATTCGTTAAACAGTTAAGTTAATATTTTAAACATTAAAAATAGCATTTAAAATTATGTGTGGCTGATGACAAGGTGACATAATTTGATGAGTTCTACTTTGATGGATTCGAGCTGTTGAGCAATTCTGTTCTGTACCATGTACATGGTGCTTCAAATATAATAAAGGCATTCAGATTTGCATTCCTTATATCAGCAAACCTTTACAGAAATGTCACATTGTAGTGCAAAGTCCTAAACTGGGCCTAGTACTGCATGTGCTCCTGGCCGAATATTGTTTTAGCCTTTTTGTAGACAGTATCGTATGAGCAAAGTAACTTTAATACAGCACAAAAATTATATAAATATGGTTCAGAAAACTTACTATTAAACGTGGTGATAGAAGAGGATTTTCTAAACCCATCAACCTAACAGATTTCTTTTGTAAGTAACGTTAATACACCCAAGATTGCACTTTGAATATTAAACAACTTTAAATGTTCGATGATGTGAGCATTTAACCTGAATTTATGGGCACTTAGTGATCCTATAGTTTAAAATCAATGTAAATGTGGGCAATTCATACGCGGGCACATCTTTTAAGTGCTCATCTTATTTTCGGTCTATGTTCAGACTGACAAAAGTACACCTCTACTAAAGATCAGAACCAACCCAGAACTAATTTCATGTTAGGAAAGATCAGCAAAACCCTACAATATGTTTGAATTAAAGTCAATGGAAATCTATTTCAGGGTGGGGTAGGGGTGGCTGGAAGGATAGAATGTCATTTCTACTATAATGTTAATTTGCACTGCTGATTTGTCAGAGTTCTTATGCTCTGTGTCAAATATTATATCTCCCTCTTAATAAGTTTGGGATTTTACTTAATTAACTCCTGACAGTTTATTTGCATTAAACTATAGAGACAATTCGGAAAATTGAAAGGAATTAGTCCACAAAAAGCCAGCATTTCCAAAAAGCACCATTTAAAAAGTTTTTAATGATTTATATCCCAATACATTTAGGTTTATCCTGATTAACATTTGATACAATATTACAACAGCAAATGGAAACAATACAGTCTAGCAGAGTTGGAAGTTAAAAAACAGGAAAAAGTAATTGAGCTTATCCAGCTTAACCCACTTCCCTCAATATTAAGTCCTCTTTCTGGACAAGAGTTGTTATAGTTCAATTTCCTGCTCTCAACTAAATTTGTCATCTCTCCAGTTCAGTTCTTGAACTTGCTGTTAAGTCAGTCTTATTGTTCTCTGTAAAATTCAACTCGGTAATTTGTCCGCTGGTGACATTACTATCAGTGTCCATAGATGATGTGAATCAGTATATTCAAAGCTCAGTTACTTAAAGTGATGATAGACTTGCTTGTTGTTATCAGCCTTATTAGAGAATGCTTTGTAGCAGAGAAAGGTTATTTGATTTTTCCAAAAGCTAAAATTCCATATTTACCTAATGAAACATCGGACCCTTAGTTCCAAAGTTCTGCTTGAAGTACTTAAAGGGTAACATTCTATGTTGTTTTTTTAACTGAATTGAACTCAATTTGGCTTTAAAGGTCTTTGAACACAAGTTTACATGAAACTGTGATGGAATTCTGCATAGGTTTACATTAATTCATATTTGCAAATATATTATAAATACTGTAAAATACTATGTTCAAACACAAGGTAGTCTTGAATTTAAGTTGCAAGATAAAATCCATTTTCCTTCTAAATGTCATTGATGATGGTGTATGAAGCAGAAAAATGTTAAAATCATGCATTAATTTTCTAGAAAATGCGAGGGGGAGATAAATACTAAAGGTCCCTCTCCACAGAACACATGAACTGTAAATAACATTAATGAGGCATGAGAAAGTTGCATGCATAACAATAAAGAAACAATGGATTCACTGCTTAGTGGCCAAAAACACACAACCCACAGATAGAATGGTCATTCAGTCAAGTTTGAAAAATTTTCAATCTATAACGCAGTCATAAACCTAATAAGGGTGTGTTTTTTTTTCCCCTAGATTCTAGAACATGGTTATCAGAAACTGAATGTGTGAATATGTCCAAAGAGCACATTTAGATCAGCTTAGCTTAGAGAGTCTACAGACATTACATTTTAAGGTCAGTTTTTGATAAATGGACCAGCTTTCGATTGGGAATTTTTTGTATTCAAACTGACTCAAGTCCTCTCTTTCTCAAAAAAAATTCATATTTTAAGCAGTTCAGGCAAATGAAACTTCAATATACTGGTTTGTGAATGACATGCAGAGATAAACTGATTGCATACATCTTACAATAGAAACTCAAATAAATGGTGCAAATTCCTTACTTTTTTCAAATTGTGAACTGCTTTTGAGCCATACAGATTTATTTATGTAAAGAATAATGCATGTTTTATGGGGAATTTTGAATCTAATGGTATATGTTGCACGTCTTATTTAAAACTGAACTATTTTTATCTGTATAGTTATTTATTTCCATTGTGTTAGACAAACTTTGCAATAACAATTTAGTCAAGTTGAGGTAAATTTTACTTTTGATAGGTGTCATTAACTATAAAAGAAGTTTCTAGTCTTTGCCATTTTATATGTAGTGCTTTTAAGAATGTAACCTGGTTTGCACATGGAATGGAGAGTACTATAACCGCCTAAAGAATTTGATAAATATGCATTCATCTGAAAAATTACATTCAACAAATAGCAACATTGTCTGCAGTGGGGAAAAGTTTGATAGCTTGCTCATGGTCTTATGAAAATACAAACTAAATACTACATATGTTTGCCCAATCATATATCAGATTTGAACTTATCTTAGAAGTCAGTATCACTTTAGATCTTCGAAAAGGAAAATGCACATAAACGAACCATATTTGGCATAAAGTTAAAAAGCACACAACACCAGGTTATAGTCCAACAGGTTTATTTGGAAGTGCTTTGGGAGCATTGCTTCTTCACCAGGTAGCTGTGGAACAGGATCATAAGACACAGAATTTATCGCAAAGGATTGCAGTGTCGTATAACTGAAATGATATATTGAACAAACAGATTGCTGTTAAGTCTTTCATCTTTTAGAATGAGTTGCAGGTTTCAGTTCATTGACATGTAAATCCCAGAAAACCAGAACTTTTTTAATATTTGGCATAGCAGTTAAAACATGTTCAGTACCGAACAAATGTTGGCAGCAATATACTGGACATAAGCTTCAACCACAAAGTATTGTACACAAGACTTTAATCATTATTTTAAGAAAGATAACAGTTGGCTCCAAATGAAAGTTATTCTATGCACAGTTAACAACTGTGCCACTTACGTGGGAAGCCATTACTATGAGCGTTTTTAGCTTGCACCATATTAAATGAAGTATTTACTCTGCTAGTTGTCCACTATTAAAGAAGACATTTTTGTTCTTCCTGTTTTCTATTATCAGTCCATTATTCAGGAGGCCAACAAATACAGATATGTAATGAGTCGCTGAGGAATGGCGAATATTTTTTGTACCCCATTCTCTTGTAAGGATATTTCTTAACTTACCCCTACCCAAGGCCAGGAATTTAACTTACATAGAATTGTTGCAAACCAACATCAAGGAGACAAGTTAACATAATGTTTTGTGTAATCGGGCCTTTTGAGAAGACTCAAATAATATGGCTTAGCAATGTTTGTAAACAAGGAATCTGTCATTTGATCAATCACTGTGCTTTGAGACAGAATATACAAAGCAACTAACTAAATCTGTTTTGATAAATTCTTGATTGCTTTCCCAAACACTGAATTAAGGATTCTCAATCTAATGACAGAACCATCATGTTCTGGGTACCAATTTAGAAGTTTAAAATTTATATGTGTGTAATACCTGTAGTTCAGTTACACTTATTTTTTGAAAGTAACACTTTTCCCCAGAAAAATAAAACAAACTAACAATAAATGGACTGTGTCATTTTTATTGTAAATATTTTTAAAGCAGGAAATAGAGGCACGCAGTTTCTGGAAAGGTAAAATCTATATCCAGATATATGGGAGATAATGACATCACTACAAAAAACTATAGATCTAACTATTATACTCATATAGCAAATATGCATGCCTATGCAGCTTTTTTGCAAGCGTTTTCTCTGAGGACCAAATGCCTTTGGCCTGAAAGCATGAGGATACTATTATCAACCACATCCAGATGAAATTACAAATCTACTACAAATTAATATTGATAGTCAATTACTCTATGCAGTAGAAACATTTACGTTTCCAAACAATACTATATCAAATTATGCTTCTGCCACAAAGGTACAGAGATTCAGCTTTCCAAGGGTAACAGCTCCTTTAGCTGCCGAAAGCAGTGTTTGGGTAGACCATTCATTATACATCCTGCCAGAAATTAAATATATAGTGATTGTCATCACCATCCTCTTATATGGACTAGAATCACATGTTTTGTGCCAATAATAAATGTAACTCTTACGTTCATCCATTATAATCATCAGGTGGCAGTGAGAATTTGGAGAACCCGGAGTAGGACTGGGGTGGACACAATTAAAAATCACAATACCAGGCTATAGTCCAACAGGTTTATTTGGAGGCACTAGCTTTCGAACACTGCTGCAACCACATGAAGCAGCAGCGCTTCAAAAGCTAGTGCCTCTAAATAACCTGTTGGACTACAGCCTGGTGTTGTGTGATTTTTAAATCAGGTGACAGGACAGCATCACAAAGAAAATTGACAGAACCAATGTTCCCAGTCTTAAAGCATTCTCTATGCATTCAGCAGGCACATATCATGCATAGAGGATTCTAGAATGCCAAAAGGAGTTGGTGAGGCTGCATTGGAGTATTGTGTCAGTTTTGGTCATCTTGCTATAGGGATGTTATTAAACTGGAAAGAGTGCAGAAGAAATTTAAAAGGATGTTGCCAGGACTGAACAGTCTGAGTTATAGGGAGAGACAAGCGAAGACATTTTTCTTTAGAGGATAGGAGACTGAAGTGGGAGTCTTATTGAAGTGTATGAAATCATGAGAAGCATGGATAGTATGAATGCACTCAGTCCTTTCCCAGGATTGGGGAATCAAGAACTAGAGGGCATCAAGTTTAAGATTAGAGGGGAAAGAATAAAAGGGTACCTGAGGTGCAACTTGTTTTTATACACAGAGGGTGGTACACACAGGGAATGAGCTGCCAGTGGTAATCGTTGAGGCGGTTACATTAATAACATTTAAAAGGTATTTGGACACATCAACTCATCCTAAACAAGAGTCACTGGATTCAAAATGTTACTTTTTTTTCTCTCAATAGATCCTGCCAGTGTAGTTTCTCCAGCACAAATTGTTTTAGTTTCTGATTTCCAGCATCTGCAGTTGGTTTTGCCCAATCTCTCTGTTTTAAAAGCAGTGTCCATTTTCCTCACTTTCATTCTAGAATCTGCAAATTGTTTCATTTCTGCTTTACATCAGTCCCTGCTGGCTTCAACCTTGATGATACTAAACAAAATGGTTTTCTTAGAGGCCATACTGCTGCCAGAGACAATAGTCATCTCAAATTATCTGCTAATTTTGTTCTAATTTCTTACACAAGAACTTGCTTCCATTGGCAAACCCTCATTTCCCATGAGCTGCACAAATTAATCTGGGGCAGGCATGCCCTGGGGAACAATGAACTCTTTGAATGCCTTCAGAGAATGTGTACTATCAGCCATGCCAAATTTAGTTTTTTTTTTAAAGAAACCAAAATTTTCAAAACAAGTTTATTCACAGTTTGAATTATTCAGTGGAAAATTGCCCAGGTATGCAGTATGCTAATAGCAGGACAAATTCAATAAGCCAATTGCAGCACACTGTCCAACCATCAGTAAAGTAATACAAGATATCAATGACAGAGCTATCAAGAAACATTTACTTAGCAATAACATGCCCATAGATGCCCAATCTGATTTTGACTTGGGACTCTCATAACATGGGCAAGGGAATGGAATTCCAGAGGTAAGGTGAGAATAACCGTCCTTGGTATCTTGGCTGTTTTTGATCAATCATGGCATCAAGGAGCCCTTGTAAAATTGAAGCCAATGAAAACCTGGTATAAAACTATCCACTAGTTAGAGTGATCACTAGTTCAAAGCCAATCAATTCAACACAGAATTCGTCTGGGAGTTATTCAAGGTTGTTACCAGAGACAAACATGTCTTGGGGAACAATGAAAATTTCTCCTCCTGACAGAATGTCTATGACTTTCACTTCAGTGGATATCAGCTAAGTCAACTGCTTCATCAATGACCTTTCTACCAACATGTGCACTTAAGTGGGGATGTTCACTGATGATTACGGTCATTAATTCACAGTATGTCAGATACTAAAGTGTACCTTGCGTATATGCAGCAAAAGTTGACCAGCATTAAGTTGATAAGTAATGTTGCTAATGATAGAATTAGCAGTACCCCTCAACATTCAATGGCATCAGCATCACTGAATTTCCCCACAGCAACAAACTGTGTCACCATTGATCAGAAATTTTAGAATCATAGAATCCCTAGACTGTGGCCATTCAGCCGTCAAGTCTACTCTGACACTCCAATGAGCATCCCACCCCACGATCCTATTCCTGTAACCCTGCATTTCCCATGGCTAATCCACCTAGCCTGCACAGCACTGGGCACTATGGGCAATTTAGCATGGTCAATCCACTTAACCTGCCCATCTCTGGACTGCAGGAGGAAACCAAAGCACCCTGAAGAAACTCCTTCAGACATGGGACAATGTCTATATGCAGTTTGCACAGTCACGTATGGGTGGAATAGACTCCAGGTCCCTGGCATTGTGAGGCAGTAATGCTAATCACTGAGCCTCCATGCCACATATCCAACTACATAAATACTGCAAATGGAAAAGTTGGATATTGCAAAGTGATTAACTCACTGACTCTCCCACAAAAGTACAAGTCAGTGGAGTACTCTCTACTTGCCTGGATGAGTACAGCTGCAATAATCAAGAAGTTGAAAACTGTCTAGAATAAAATAGCTTGTTTGAAGTGATACACTATCCACCAAATTAAGCATTTAATCATTCCACTACCAGTTCACAATGGTTATATAGTACATACCAATTGTAAGATGCATGGCAGCAACTTACCAAGGCTCCTGCAACAGCACCTTCCAAAATAGAGGCCTAATGGTGTGGTTCAAGGTGACAGTGCACTATGACTTCCTAAAGGACAGTTTCAGGTCTGCAACAAATACCTGCTGGAGCCACCCCCGTATAATGAGCGGATAGGAGAAAAATCACAGAAGCATCAATACTAGCAAGATATTGAATTAAGCTAACTCAGACGAAGACAATAACGTTGTTAAATAAACAATCCAAACAAAAGCAAAATACCATTAGCACTGGAAATCAGAAATAAAAACTAGAGGAACTCTGAGTCCGGCAGCATCTCTGGAGAGAGAAACAGAATTGATGCTGAGTCCACTGAGTATGACTGTTCTGAAGAAGAATCAAGAGTCAAGTGATTTTTAATGTGCCTCTAGAGACCATAGTGCCTTATCGTCAGAGTGAATCATGAACTCTCTTTGAAGAGTTACAATCTTATTTCATAACCATTATAATCTGTATTTGTAACAAGCAAGGATGAAATGATAGAGAAAGCAAGCCAAAACATTGACCACAGGACCATTGCAAACTGTTAGCTCAGATCAAGTAACTGTACCTTGGTCACTGCATCACTAATATAATCTTTGGTTGAGAATGGAAGCTAACAGCTATCTTGCAGAAGAATCCCAAAGAGCAAGAGGCACCCCATTGTTACTTTGGCTGTCTTCGTTTTGCTGCACGTCTTTTGAAAAGCCACTCTATGTTGAGCACTCCTCACCTTGCCATAGCACAATGGAGAGGCTGTAGAACAATGGATTGCAATCAGATAACTGATGGCAGAAAACAAACAGGAATACTAGGAGGGAGACCTGACCGAGAGAGGGAGAGCAGAACAGACTGGGGTTTTGCTGTTGTTTCACAATTCCAATATGTTTAGTTGGTTAAAGATATGAACAGATATCAAAAGTCACCTTGTTCTACACATTGGAACATTTAATACAAAACATTTCACTTTGAAGTGTGGATAGTTAGGTAATAGCTAATTTTGAATATGAATTCTAGATTAAGCAAGTCAACAGTATTTTACTACTTTACCAAAGGCAAAGTAGATGTGGTTTCTTCTGTCGTCTTCATGGCGTTGTATTTTTAAAGTTTTCTGGTGAACACAATCCTGGAATTCAAGGAAATTGGTGATAGCATCAAAAAACATTTCATAATATTGATTTATATCATCATGGCCAAAGGGCAAGAAAAGAAATTCTAAATAAAACAGTATTCTCTTCCACATTTTCATGTTTTTAAGTTCTGTTTCTTTTTTAAAAATTGCCTTATCCAATTCAAAATGGCTGAAAATAATCACATGATCTTATTTCCAGAATCTTGTGAACCTGCATTGTCAAGACATTTCAAATAAAGTTAACTTGAAAATAAACCACCTGCTTCCAGTCACCTCTGGACAAAATAGTGGATATCAAAGCTCAAATACATTTTGTAACTCCTTAACATCTCAAATCTCAATGATTGCAAGTGGGGTGGTGTGTGTGTGTGGGGGCGGTGGAAGTAATTAACTTAATAAGCTTCCAATCAGCCCTTGAGATGAGCCATCAGTATCTGAAATGTCTTTCATGAGTGACATCAGAGCCTATTGAAATTGCTTAAGTGTATATTAAAAGGAAGAAGATTAACTAGAGAGAGAATAGTCCTCAATGAATATTTCTCCTCTGTGTTTACCATGGAGAAAGACATGAACACTTGGGAAAGTTAGGGGTGATATCTTGGGCACAGTCCATAACATAGTAGAGGAGGTGGTGGATAAGAGTGGAGTGTCTCAGGATCAGTGCTGGGCCACTGCTGTTTTTTATCTATAATCAATTATTTGGATGAGAATGTACAAGGCTTGACTAAGTTTGTTAATGACACTAAAATAGGCTGTATTGTGGACAGTGAGGAATGTTGTCAGAAATTGCAGCAGACTCTTGATCAGCTGGGGAAGTGGGCCGAGAAATGGCAAATGGAGTTTAATATGGGTAAGTTTTAGGTCTTGCATTTTGGAAATTAAAGTCAAGGTAGGAATTTCATTGTGTATGGTGGGGTCTTAAGGAGAGTGACGGAACAAAGGGATCTTGAGTTGTGGTTCACAGTTCTCTGAAAGTAGAGTCACAGACAGGGCAGTGATGGCAACTTTTAGCACAGTGGTCTTCATCAGTCAGCGCGTTGAGTTGAGAAGTTATGTTGCAGTGTTACAGGACATTGGTGAGGCTGCACTGGGGAGTGTTGTGATTTGTCTTGGTCACCTTGTATACGAAGTGCATTATTAAACTAGAAAAAGCGCAGATGTAATTTACAAGGATGTTGCCTGGACTCAGTGATCTGAATAATAGGGCTAGACTGGACAACTTGGAACTTTTTTTTAAAAAGAGTGTAGGAGACTGAAGTTGGGGTGGTGGGGAACCTTTATAGAGATGTATAAGATCATCAGAGGCATGGATAGTGTGAATGCACTCTGTTACTCCCAACGTTGGGGAATCGAGGACTAGAAGGCATCACTTTAAGATTAGAGGAGAAAGAATAAAAGGAAACCTGAGGGGCACCTTTTTTTTTAAAAAAACAGTGGTATGCATATGGAATGAGCTGCCAGCAGAAGTGGTTGAGGTGGGTACATGAACAACATTTAAGAGGAATTTGGACAAAAAAAAAACATGGATAGGAAAGGATTAGATGGATATGGGCCAAATGCAAGGAAATGGGGTTAGCATGGTTCAGTTTGGGCCAAAGGGCCTGTCTCAGTGCCGTAGGACTCTACACAACTCTGTAATTCTGTGTTAGTTGCTATTTGATCTCTAGAAGGAGTGAAGATCTCCAGGATGGCTTGGCAGCCTGTCTCCAATGTGTTGGCTATTAATAAACCTACACTTTACTTATAAAGGATAAACTACTTTATCCAGGGCACTAAGGAAATTATTCGACACTGACCCTCTTGGAAGTTGCAACTTTTAATACCTGTGATTACCAGAACTTGGAATTTATAACCCATTTCCTCCCTAGTCTGTCTTCCTTAATTTCCCAAGTATATGTAATGGTATGGAATATCAAAGTAATTGTCCTGCATTTTAAATGGTTTGTTAATAGACCCCATCTCAGATTCCATCTTAAAAAGAATTTTGCTGTGGGTTCATCATCAAAATTAGAATCCGAAAACTAGATTTTAGGAAACATCCTTACCATTTCTAGCAAGGGACAGCAATTTTTTTTTTAAAAAATTGGAATAAGTAATTCAAATACTGACTGTCTTATGCTCAAGACAGGAAAAGCAATCAATCAATGTGAAATCATCCCACTCTCCATTTGTTCCATGACAATCCAAGATGGAGGAGGGGAGAAATTCATGGCTTTTTGTTTAAGGTATTTTCAGATTGGAGCTGACTTACTTGAATGTTTGGGGCAGTAATTACTGTTTTAGAAGTTGTTGCATTGTTGAGGAACTTTGGGGGTGGGGGTGGAGGTGGAGGTGGGGGTGGGGTGGAGAAATAATCAAAATAAAGATACTTTTAAAATGGAAGGAATTGAGTATGCAGGTACCACATGGGAGGCGAAGAGAGAAGCTGTGAACCTGCATAACTGCCTGCCTCTGCTGTTTAGTGACAAGTATCTCTGGAAATGGAAGTTCTTAAAAGAATAAACAAACAGTGAAATTCACAGCTGAGGGGACCTCTGGAGAACTGCTCACAGTAGGGGAATCGCTAAGAGTTTCTTTTCAAGATTAACATTTTTTTTCGTAAATCGACAACAGCTTTGTTTCCCTGTTTATTGAGCTCTATCTCCTGATTAAACTTTACAAATATGAAAAATTGGTACTAAGTTATCCTGGAGCATTGTTTTTAGAGCAGTAGGACTGTGCTATTTTCTGGGTCTGTCGATTGCTCAGGTGCCAAGATGGTCTTTAACAGTGATGTGCTTTTCCTGTCAGATGTGAGAGATTAGGGAGAGTTTCCATATTACTGATAGTTATGTCTGCAGGAAGTGTATTTGGTTGCGAATCCTATCGGATCGCAAGGATCAGTTGGAGCAACAGTTAGTGGCAACGAGGCATTTACAGAAGCTAGGGCATTTGATGGATGGCATTTTCAGGAAGGTAGAAAAACCACAGATATAGTCTGGTAGATGGATTACCAGTAGGAGAGGTAGGTGGGTAGGTAGTGCACAAGTCTCCTGTGGCTATCCTCATCTCAAACAAGTATGCTGTTTTGGAAAATGTAGGGGGTGATGGACTCTCAGGGAAATGTAGCACTGACAACCAAGTTTCTGGTACAGAGACTGGTTCCACTGTAACCAGGGGTACACCAGGTTCTGAGTGATTGATTGTGATAGGAGACTCTTTAGTCAGAGGCACAGAGATGTTTCTGTGGCTGACAATGAGACATCAGAATGGGATGTTTTCCTCTCTGGTGCCGGGATGAAGGATGTCCCAGAGAGGGTGGAGAATATTCTCAAAGAGGAGAGGGATCAGCAGGAGTTCGTTGTCCACATTGGAACAAACAGCATTGGAAGAGAAAAGGACACGGTTCGGAGGACAGAATATAGGAAATTAGGCAGCAGGTTAAAATGTAGGTACAAGGGTAATAATATCTGGATTCCTCCCAGTGCCATGTGCTAGAGAGAGTAGGAACAGATGGATAGAGCACCAGAAATGTATGACTGAGGAGCTGGTGCAAGGGAGGAGGATTCACATTTTTGACTCATTGGAATCTCTTCTGGGGTAGAAGTGACCTTTCAGGAGGGCAGGTTGTACCTGAATTGGAAAGGAACTAAAGTACTGACAGGGGGATTTGCTAGAACTACACAGGTGGTTAACAAAACTAGGGAGAGGAATGGGATCCAGAGGGAGAGAGAGAGCAAAGAGATCAGTGTGAGGCTGATGCAGTTAGGGATAAGAGCAACTCAAACAGTCAAGGCAGGCAGGAGCAAAGTAGAGAACAAGGTAAGACTGAAATTAAACTGCATTCATTTCAATACAGGATGCCTGAGAGACAGTGCAGATGAACTCATGGTTGGGAATATGGGACTGAGATATTATAGCTATTACAGAGATGTGGCCCAGAGTTGGACAGAACTGGCAGCTAAATGTTCCAGAGTATAGATGTGTCGGAAGAATTGAAAGGGGTGGCAAAAGGTGAGAGGGAATGGTGGTTTGATTAAGGATAACATTACGGCTATACTTACGGAGGATATTCAGAGAAGTATGGCCACTGAAGTTATTTGGGTAGAACTGAGAAATAAGAAAGGAATGATTATTGGGATTATACTATGGACCCCCTAATAGTAGTTAGGAAATTGAGAAGAAAATTTGTAAGGAAATCTCAGTTATCTGCAATAATAAGGCTGTTATAGTAAGAGATTTTAACTTTCCAAACATACACTAGGACTGCCATAGTATTAAGAGCTTGGATGCAGAAAAATTTGTTAAATGTGTACAAGAAAATTCTCTTACTCAGTATGTGGATGTACCTACTAGAGAAGAGCAAAACTTGACCTTTTCTTGAAAAACAACACAGGGCAAGTGACTGAGGTGTCAGTGGGGGAGCACTTTAGGACCAGTGATCAGAATTCTATCAGTTTTAAAATAGTGAAGGACAAGGATAGACCGGATCTAAAAGTTTAAAAATTCTAAATTGAAGAAAGGCCAATTTCGACTGTATCAGGCAAGAACTTTCAAAAACTGATTGGAGGTAGGGGGGGTGGAGGGGCAGATGTTCGGAGCCAAAGGAACAGCTTGAAAATGGGAAGCCTTCAAAATGAGATAATGAGAGTCCAGACACCGTATGTTCCTGTTAGCATGAAGGGCAAGGCTGGTGGGTGTGGGGAGTGCTCAATTTCTCTAGTCAGAGTAATTGAGGTTTTGGTCAAAAACAAAAGGAGGAAGAATACGTCAGGTATAGAAGATAGCATTTGAGTGACTCCCAGAAGAGTACAAGGCAGTAGGAGTATACTTAAGAGGGAAATCAGGAGGACAAAAAAGGGGCATGAGGTATCTTTGGCAAATAGGGTTGAGGAGAATCCAAAGGGATTCTACAAATACATTAAAGACAAAAGAGTAACTAGGGAGAGAGTAGGACCCCTTAAAGATCAGCAAGGCTGCAGGAGATGTGAGAGATACTAACTGAGTATTTTGTATCAGTATTCAACTGTGGAGAAGGTATGGAAGCTAGAGAACGTGGGGAAATAAATGGCAATATCTTAAAACATTCACATTACAGAGGAGGAGATGTTGGACATCTTAAAACACAAAGTTGGATAAAGCCCCATGACCTGATCAAGTGTACCCTAGAACCTTGTGGGAAGCTAGGAAAGTGATTGCTGAGCCTTTGGCTAAGATACTTGTATCGATAGTCACAGGTGAGGTGCCAGAAGACTGGAAATTGACTGACGTGTTGCTATTATTTAAGAAAGGTGGAAAGGACAAGCCAGGGAACTATCGACTGGTGAACCTGACATCAGTGGTGGGCAAGTTATTGGAGGGGATTCTGAAGGACAGGATTTTCATGCATTTGGAAAGGGAAGGACTGATTAGGGATAGTCAATGTGGCTTTGTGTGTGGGAAATAGTGTCTCGCTAACTTGATTGAGTTTTTTGAGGAAGTGACAAAGAGGATTGATGAAGGCAGAGCAGTGGATATAATCTATATGGAGTTCAGTAAGGGATTTGGCATGATTCTGCATGGTAGACTAGTTAGTAGGTTGGACCACATGGAATATAGGAAGAACTAGCTATTTGAATGCAAAACTAGCCCATAGGTAGGAGACAAAGGGTGGTGGTGGAGGGTTGTTTTTCAGACGAGAGGCCTGTGACCAGCAGTGTGCCACAAGGATCGGTGCTGGGTCCACTGCTTTTTGTCATTTCTATTATTAATTTGGATGTGAACATAGGAGGTATAGTAAGCACGTTTGCAGATGATAACACCAAAATTGATGGTGTAGTGGACATCGAAGAAGGATATCTGAGAATACATTGGAATCTTGATCACATGAGCCAATGGGCTGAGGGGTGGCAGATGGAGTTTAATTTAGATAAATGAGAGGTGCTGCATTTTGGAAAAGCAAATCAAAGCAGGACTTAAACACTTAATGGTAAGGTCTTGGGGAGTGTTACTGAACAAAGAGACCTTGGAGTACAGGTTCATTGTTTCTTGAAAGTGGAGTCACAGGTAGATAGGATAGTGAAGGCAGCATTTGGTATGCTTGCCTTTATTGGTCAGTATATTGAGTATAGGAGTTGGGAGGTCATGTCACAGATGTACAGGACATTGGCTGGGCCATTTTTGGAATATTGCATTCGATTCTAGTCTCGTAGCTATAGGAAAGATATGAAACTTGAAAGGGTTGAGAAAAGATTTAAGGATGTTGCCGGGGTGAAGGATTTGAACTATACGGAGAGGCTGAATAGGTTGGGGCTACGTTCTCTAGAGCATCAGGATGCTGAGAGGTGATCTTCTCAAAGCTTATAATATCACGAGAGGCATGGATCGGGTGAATAGACAAGGCCTTTTCCCCAGGGTGGGTGTGGGATATAGGTGAATTAATGTTATTTCTGCAATTATAAGTTCTGATGCAGAGTAAATGAATTCACATTAGTTTGTGATTGTTTCTCAGCTAAGAGCTGAGTTAACAAGAATGGGACCTACATAGAGGTCTGTTAAATATAATCCGTTAAAGAAAATGGTATGTTAGCATGAGACGTGATTACAGAACAATGGTAGATGTATGGGCAACAGATAAGACAGTAAGAAAAACATCTGTTTTCCCACTTGTATGGGGACACAGGAACAAACCCTAATTAAAGAGGTCATAAAGGTCAGAGTGGCCTCCAGAGAGGAATAAATGCTGATAAAGAAAGGATATGCCTAGCTGTGACCTGCAGTGGGATGACATCAAACAACCTTATGGGGGCCAGAGATAGGCATTTGTCACGGACAAGGCTGGATAAACAGAAGTTGTGGGATCAGAGTTAAGGAAATGAGTGACGTAAGCGGAGGAGGGGGCAAACAATGAAATAAGGAAACAATATGGGGATTCAAATTGTATAAATTTCGAGAGTTTGTTGGATTTGATGTGTATTTGTCATTGCCTTACCTGGCATTAGACATTGCACCCACTTGCAAGTGTACAAATAAACGACACTACTGTTTCAGATTTTTGTCTCGGACTGAAATTATTGAAGTGAGTGGGCTTTGTTTCTCACAATTGGGGGCTCGTCCGGGATTTTCTTTCATCGTCAGGGGGAGTGGCTGGCCTTTGACACTGGGAAGACGCGTCCCGTTCCCCATTGAGGAGCGGTCTCATGTCCCGGTCTGCTCCCTTGGGTGACTGGTGTGAATCCTACAAGAGAGACATCTGAATCAGACAGTGATAGGAGCTCGATAGAAGATATGGCGACAAAGGGGCCAGGCGACTCTGTGCACAGACCAAGGTAAGAAACCTGACTTTTAAATATTGCCTTGGTGGCCGGGAAAAGAGGTATTTACTCGCTGAGGGACTAGCGAGGGCCCCGGGAAATGGGGGGTAGGCAGAGTGGCTGTCACGGAGTGAAGGAAGAAAGAGTCCCTGGTAACATTCCTCTTGAAAGTCCGTTGGGGAGGATGTTGCGGGATTGGACAAGTAATACTTGTACAAGGGCAAAAGGTAAAAAGACAATGATTAAATATTGTTGTTTAGTATGGACCAAAGAACCAATCCTTCGTCCGGCTGTCTTCTGGCCAAAGTATGGTTCGGATGAGGATTCGGTCTGTCAGTATTTAGGTTTGTATGTGAATGGAAAACAACCTTTTAGTCAAGAGGAGGCAGACTATGCGTCCTGTTGGAAGGGCAGTTTGGGAATGATGGTAGTAAAGACAAAGGATTCCCCCTCTGCCCCACCTAATCCCTGGGATCCTCTTAACTGTTTGCCCTCCCCGTACCATAAAATCAGGTTAGGTGAACATGGGGAAGGAGGACAGACAGACAGACAGGGACAGGGAACAGATAATTCACCAGAGGAGGACGAAGGGGCGGTGGATGGGGATGTTGTTGTTCCTGACCCTCAATCCTCAGCAAAAGAAAGGGAAGCCACAGTAGATATAGAGGAGGCCTCCGGAGGATCTAAATCAAAGTTTAAGGGGGGAAAACAAAAGAAAAAGGGGAAGAACGTAACGACTTATCCCCTTCGGGAGGTACCCATAGGGGACAAAGAGATTGGGTTTGTAAGTGCCCCCCTCACCAGTGGGGAGGTCAGAACATTTAAAAAGGAAATGAAGGTCCTGGTTGAGGATCCGGTGGGGTTGTCTGAACAAATTGATCAATTTCTGGGGCCCAGTCTGTATACCTGGGCTGAGTTAATGTCTATTTTGAATATACTATTTACTGGGGAGGAAAGGGGACTTATACGAGGAGCTGCCATTAAAATATGGGACAGGGAACACCCGATTGGAGATGGGGATGCTGGACGGGGAGAGGTGAAGTTTCCCCTCAAAGACCCCCAGTGGGAAAACCAAAACCCGGAGCATAGAGAAGAAATGAGGGAATTGAAAGACCTGATTCTAAAAGGAATAAGAGAGGCAGTTCCGAAGTCACAGAATTTGACTAAAGCCTTTGAAGTTAGACAGGAGAAAGATGAGACTCCCTCAGCTTTCTTGCAAAGATTAAGGGACTCAATGCGGAAATATTCTGGAATGAACCCTGAGGACCCAGTGGCACAGGGTCTTTTGAAAGTACATTTTGTGACAAAAGCATGGCCAGACATACAGAGAAAGATACAGAAGATAGAAGGGTGGAGTGAAAAACCATTAGATGAATTGTTGAGAGAGGCACAGAAAGTGTTTGTAAAGAGGGAGGATGAGAGACAAAAACAGAAGGCGAAAATGATGGGAGCTACGGTTGATGAGGTAGTTAAGAGGAGAATGGAACCAATAGTGAGCAACCGGAGCGGTGGGTGGCAGCATGTAGGACAGAGAGGAAAGGGGAGAGGGAGAGGACAAGGGGGAGCATTTGATAGAGGGTTTGAGCGACAGGGGCAGAGATGGAGGTCTCCTCAGGCAGGATGCTATTATTGCGGAAAGATAGGGCATTTTAAGCGGGAGTGTCCTGATCTACGAAGGGAAGAAAGGGCAATTCCACTTATGAATTTTGATGAAGAATAGGGGTGTCAGGGGTTCCTGCCATCGGGGGCCCACCAGGAACCCTTGATAAACTTGAAGGTGGGACCCTGTAGGGAAGAGGTAGTCTTCCTAGTAGATACGGGGGCGGCACGGTCATCGCTGAATTTTAAATCAAAGAAAGCAGAAATGTCAACACGATCAATTACTGTTCCGGTATTTGAACCTATGATGATAGAAGGTCCTAAGGATAGGGTCACAGGGGAACTGCTGTATATCCCTGATATAGGAAGTAACTTACTAGGGAGAGACTTAATTATCCTCTTAGGACTGGAGATTGGAATTCAGGAAAAAGAATTAGTTGTACAAATGGCAATGTTGATAGAGGATGCAGAGAGAGAGATAGACCCTATTGTATGGGCTAGAGAAGGGAATCGTGGAAAACTACAGATCCCTCCCCTTTTAATAAATTTAAAACGGAAAGGGGACGTTGTCTGTGAACGACAATACCCTATTTCCATAGAAGGTAAACGAGGCTGCAGCCAGTAATTGAGGGACTGATTAGAGATGGACTGTTGGAGCCATGTATGTCTCCTTATAATACCCCAATTCTACCAGTGTGGAAATCTGATGGAACTTATCGATTTGTGCAGGATTTGAGAACATTGAATCGAATAGTACAGATCAGGCACCAAGTGATGCCAAACCCCTACACATTATTAAGTAAGATCCCTCATGACCACAAATGGTTTAGTGTGATAGATTTAAAGGATGCCTTTTGGGCTTGTCCCTTGGCGGAGGAAAGTAGGAATTTGTTTGCCTTTGAATGGGAAGATCCCAAGACAGGACGGAAACAGCAATACCGGTGGACTGTGCTCCCCCAGGGGTTTACGGAATCCCCGAATTTATTGGGACAGATGTTAGAACAAATATTGGAGAAATTTAGCAGCCCCAAGGGGACTACCCTGTTGCAGTATGTAGACGACCTCTTAGTATCAGGAATAAGAAGAGAAAGAGTAGTAGAAGCCACTAACAAATTATTGAATTTCCTGGGCCAGCAAGGACTGCGAGTATCTAAAAACAAACTACAATATGTGGAGCAAGAAGTAAAATACTTGGGACATTTAGTGAGCGAGGGTAAGCGAAAGATAAGCCCGGAATGGATAGAGGGAATAGTGGGGATGCCACTGCCCAGCAATAAACGGGAGTTACGCAAATTTTTGGGTCTAACGGGATATTGCAGATTATGGATAGATTCCTATGCTCAGAAGACTAGGAAATTATATCTTAAACTGTTGTGGTTCTGTTCGCCGAGCTGGAAGTTTTTGTTGCAGATGTTTCGTCCCCTGGCTAGGCGACATCATCAGTGCTTGGGAGCCTCCTGCGAAGCGCTTCTTTGATGTTTCCTCCGGTGTTTATAGTGGTCTAAAAAAAAACTTCCAGCTCGGCGAACAGAACCACAACAACGAGCACCCGAGCTACAAATCTTCGCACAAACTTTGAATATCTTAAACTATTAGACGGGGAGCCAAAATGTCTAAATTGGGATGATGAGGAAAAAGAACTAGTTGAGAAACTCAAAAGAGAATGCCCCCGTGTTAGCCTTACCTTCCCGAGATAAACCTTTCCACCTCTTTGTCACCGTAGATAAGGGAGCGGCTTTGGGGTATTAACCCAGAGGTGGGGAGGGATGAAACAGCCAGTAGCATAATCTTTCAAAGCTATTGGATCCAGTATCCCGAGGGTGGCCTGAGTGTGTGCAGGCTGTGGCTGCCACTGCACTGTTGGTGGAGGAAAGCAGAAAGCTTACGTTTGGGGGAGCCCTAATAGTAAGCACCCCACACCAAGTGAGAACGATCTTAAACCAAAAAGCTGGGCGATGGTTGACAGACTCGCGGATTTTGAAATATGAGGCGATACTGATAGAAAAGGATGATCTAGTGTTGGTCACTGACAATTGTTTAAATCCATCTGCCTTTCTTTGGAAAGGGAAGGAGACTCTCCTCAGAATCCAGGGCACGACTGCCTTGACATTATAGAATACCAAACTAAGGTCCGTATGGACCTGAGAGATGTTCCACTTCATGCAGGGGCTAGACTTTTTATACACGGATCATCCCGGGTGACTGAAGGGAAAAGACGTAATGGGTATGCAGTTGTAGATGGAACAAAAGGTAGTGTGGTGGAGGCAGGAAGGTTGCCAAATGGGTGGTCAGCTCAGACCTGCGAACTCTATGCATTGGAGAGAGCCCTTAGGGCATTAGAAAATAAAGAGGGAACAGTATACACTGACTCTAAATATGCATTTGGTGTTGTGCACACTTTCGGAAAGATATGGCAGGAAAGAGGACTGATCAATAGCCGGGGGAAGGAATTCGTTCATGAAGAATTGATTAAACGGGTCTTGGAATCTCTATTACTCCCCTGAGAGATAGCCGTAGTGCACGCAAATGGTCATCAGAAAGGAAATGAACCAGAGTTTAGGGGAAATAGATTAACTGATAAAGTGGCTAGGGAAGCCGCCCTGAACCCACAAGAAGTGGTGATTCATTCCCCTAATACCTACTGTCCCAGGTCCTAGGGGAATTCCTATATTTACTGAAAGAGAAGAAAAAGAATTGAGAGATTTAGGGGCTACAAAAACAGCAGACGGGCATTGGAGGTTACCTGATGGAAGGGAAATGTTAAACAAAATGACGATGCGGGAGATTATGGCCGTCCTACACCAAGGCCAAATGGGTGGTCAGCTGGGGAGTCCAAGCAATGTGTGATTTAGTTCTTAGGGAATATGGATGTAAAGGAATACATACCATTGCTAAGCAAATATGTGAGGGATGCATAATATGCAGAAAGGTAAATAAAAAAGTCTTGAGAAAACAGGCCCCGGGAGGAAGAGACCCAGGATTGAGACCCTTCCAGAGTATACAAGTAGATTATACTGAACTGCCTGGAGTAGGAAGACTAAAATATATATTGGTCATAGTAGATCATCTGTCTGGTTGGGTTGAGGCATATCCCCTAGCTACCGCCACAATATTAGAGCACATAATTCTCCAATATGGGCTAGTGAACTGTATAGATTCTGACCAAGGAACTCATTTTACCTCAAGTGTTACAGGGGGTAATGAAGGGGTTGGGAATTTCCTGGGAGTTCCATGCTCCATGGCACCCGCCATCATCGGGAAGGGTTGAGAGAATGAACCAAACACTCAAACGACAGCTCTCTAAATTGATAATAGAAACCAGACTCCCTTGGACCAAATGCGAGTACGAACAGCCCCAAGGAAAGATTTGGGACTGTCCCCCTATGAAATCTTATTTGGATTACCTTACCTGGGAACGAATGGAGAATTGCCAATTCCCGAAACTAAAGATTTGTTTTTAAAGAAGTATATACTGGGCTTATCCTCCTCTTTATCTTTCCTCAGAAAACGGTCTATTGGCACAGACTCCGCCCCTTGAATTCACTGTTCATCCTACCGGCCAGGAGATTGGGTCTTAGTAAAATCATGGACAGAGACTAAATTGCAGCCGGACTGGGAAGGGCCGTACCAGGCTCTTTTGACTACCGAAGCGGCAATAAGGACGGCGGAAAAAGGCTGGACTCACTACACTCGGATCAAAGGGCCTGTGGACCCTCCAGTTGAGGAAGAAGTCTGGACAGCCGAATCAACGCAAGATCCGCTGAAACTCAGACTAAAGAGACTTTGAGGCCCCCTTCCGACCAGCTCGCAATTGTCTCGATAAAAAGTGTACCCAATATACTTAACGATAAGGAAAACCACATGGCACGAAGCAATTCTGGGGGGGGGGGGGGGCACTTATGAGATACAATTAAATGAAACATTTGGGATTGAAATGAAAACAAATGGGAAGGAGTTCGTGGGCTGTTGTTTTCGAATTAGCATAGGACAGGGAAAACGGGTAGAATTACTGGGTAATGAGATACAACCTTTCACTCCTCCCAATGATCCTACAGTAGTAAAAATTATAGAGGTAAAGGATTTGAAACAGACCATCGAAATAGAAACTGGGTACGGGGATGGAAATGCCTGGGTTGAATGGGTAAAGTATACTGTAAGAGTCTGAACAAAAGCAATTGCTATGCATGTGCCTCTGGTAGGCCAATGGCCCAGGTGGTTCCCTTTTCGCTCGGGTGGAAGCGAGACAGGAAGGGCATGAAATGTATCATAGCCCTGTACCAGGATGAGACTGCATGGAATGATAGGAATTGTACCTCCCTATCTCTGATGTTCCCTCCCTTGGAGGAGAAAGATGCAAAAGTTCCCCCCACATTTTCCGCCGCAGTTGGAAATCACATGTCGTGTGTGTGTACAGGCGAGGTACAAGTCGGTCGAGAGATTTGGGGGAGCTGAAATTATGTACAGAGATTAACAATGTTACCGAAACGGAGAAGGGAGGGAACTACTCAGCACTAAAGGTTCCCCGAGCGGATCTGTGGTGGTACTGTGGAGGCAAAATATTGAGACCCACGCTACCTCCGGATTGGAGAGGGATATGTGCAATTGTACAATTGGCAATTCCATTTACCTTGGCATTTGAGAAGGAAAAGATCGTAGGGAAAAAGGGAAGGGGTAAGAGATCACTGTTAGA
>NC_057743.1:5018193-5023233 GCF_004010195.1 Chiloscyllium plagiosum
ATGGAGGGAGTAGATAATGGTAAGCAAAGGATGGATGACGTCAAACAACCTTATGGGGGCTAGAGATAGGCATTTGTCACGGACAAGGCCGGATAAACAGAAGTTGTAGGATCAGTCTTAAGGAAATGAGTGACGTAAGCGAAGGAGGGGGCAAACAATGAAATAAGGAAAAAATATGGGGATTCAAACTGTATAAATTTCGAGAGTTTGTTGGATTTGATGTGTATTTGTCATTGCCTTACCTGGCATTAGACATTGCACCCACTTGCAAGTGTACAAATAAACGGCTCTACTGTTTCAGATTTTTGTCTCGGACTGAAATTATTGAAGTGAGTGAGCTTTGTTTCTCACAGTGGGGGAGTCCAAAACTAGAAAGCATAGTTTTAAAGTGAGTTGGGGGGTCGGGGGGTCCTTCAAAAGGGATCTAAGGGGCAACTTTTCATGCAGAAGGTAGTGCGTTTATGGAATGAGCTGCCAGACGAAGTAGTGGAGGCTGATATAATTACAACATTTAAAAGGCATCATCAGGATTGGTTACATGAATAGGAAAGGTTGAAAGGGATATGGGCCAAATTCTGACAAATAGGACTAGCTTAATTTAGGATATGGGGTTGGCATGAACAAGTTTGACTGAAGGGTCTGTTTCTGTGCTGTACATCTCTATGTCTCTGACTGTAAAATTAAAACAACTGCTAGTACGTTGTCAGGGTTAGTCCATGATGGTGGACAAGGAACCCTGTGGAGTTTGCTTTGTAGTTCCCACTGTCTTCAATTGCAGTATTGAAGTAGTCAGTTGTTATTGCAGAGAATAATACTCCAATGCTCAAAATGACATCTACAAATTGGCAAAAATGAGGACTGCAGATGCTGGAAATCAGAGTCTAGATTAGAGTGATGCTGGAAAAGCACAGCAGGTCAGGCAACATCCGAGGAGCAGGAAAATCAATGTTTCGGGCAACAGCCCTTCATCAGGAATGCATGACCATCTGCAATTTCCCAGTCCTGTTTTGCAATGTGATTTGCTTCATGGGTAAACACAACTCGATAATACAAGTATATTCAAGCAAAGTTTAGTTACTCATTTACCAAACATACTAAGGAACAGATGGGATCCAACTTCAATCTTGGTTTTTAAAAATCAATTGAATTATACTCATCTGCTACCCCACTCTGTTAGCAACCCTTTTCTCTTCTGTTTACTGTAATATTGTCCTGTATCTACTATCCATTCCCTCTTCTTCATTTCCCTACTACTCTCTCCCCATTTACGGTGTTTCTGATTTTACCTAGTAGGTTATCCCCGCTTTGTGTCTCTTCTCTCACTGTTTGCTTTTCTATTCCAGCAATCTCCAGTCCTTTACAGCTACTCCAGCGATATCTTGTAGTTATCCAAAAGTGTCCATAAGGCAAGCATACACATATAGCTTCTACTGATCTGATCAATCAATTGTACAATAAGCCATTCAACACCCCTGAAACACTGATCAGTGAGTTGCATAAGTTGGCCATCCACTCCTGACCTTGAAATCGACCAATTAGTGTCCATGGAAGCGTAGCAACGCAAAGGTCACAATAGGGCGGAGCAGAATTTATCAACTCAGGGTCCATTTCACTCCGATTCATTGCTTTACAGTGAAATTTAATAAAACAGAATTCCAAGCTACAGCTGGCCAAAAACAGATGGCGGTTGTCTTAAGGATTTAATTTCTTTCAGAGTGAGGAAGGTTGCCCATGATAAATACTTTAATCTAGCAACAGCTAGCATTTTCTAACACAAGTTTTGACAGGTTGTCACCTCACTGAAGTGTTTAGCCATTTAGTAAATGGAGCTTACAACATCAGACTGAAAACAAATAAAAGTGTATTTGAATGTTGTAACAATTTTTTAAAAAATCAACCTCACTGCTATATCCAATCTTAACTTCATTCCTTAATATTATCAAATAATATCTTAGTAAGTCACGAGTAATGTATTAAAATGAAAATAGTGTTATGTGGAAAGATTCTCTGCTTACTGGGAGCACAAATGTTTACATACCTGTGAACATGTCACCTATTTACCCATAACAAATGCATCCTCTGGCAATTCTAGTTAAACTTGGAATTGATAACTTTGTAATTGACCATCCAGATGCAAGAAACTAAAATTCCAGCCAACAGCACTTATCTGACAGAGTGAGCAACAAGATCATGGGTTATCATATACTGATGAGCAACGTTAAAATATAGGATAAACATTCCAGTCTCCAACTCTTTCTTCTTTTCGGTTCTCTTAGTGAGCTTATAATGAGCAGCTGATCAGATAATCATCAGTTTTCTGGCCTGCCAAAGTTAAAGTTTGCTCCTATGTATCTTATTAACAAATTTAAAAAAAAACAAATTTAAAAGAAGCAAATTTTGCAGAGTCTTGATGTTAAAAACATAGTTGCTAATTAATAGAATTAAATTCGGAATTGAATTGATATGGATCAAAACATCAATACTGGTATTCTTTTCTCATGCCAATTAGTGTAGGAGGCAGACGATGGACATGGCTGTCTCTGTTTCCAAAGCCAGACTTTATTGGAATGAGCCTGTCACCAGAGGGTACTACTCTGCAACAGGTAGGGCTGACCGGGAGACCCACACCCTTGGCCACCACACACATTGTCTGTTAGTGCCAAAGGACGTTGGAGAAAGATTAACTTATAGGCACTGGCAATGGGATTCAAGGTCAACTATTCAGGAGCTTGGAAAGCAGAGACCGATGAACTGATGACTCAGCATAAAATTCAGCAAGGGGCAGCACGGTGTCTCAGCAGATAGCACTGCTGCCTCATAGCACCAGGGACCTGGGTTCAATACCAGCCTGTCTGTATAGGTTTCCTCCGGGTACTCCAATTTCCTCCCATTGTCGAAAGATGTGCATATCAGGTGAATTGGCCATGCTAAATTGCCCATAGTGTTCAGGGATGTGTAAGTTAGGTGTATTAGTCAGAGGTAAATATAGGATATTAGGGTAGAGGAATGGGTCTGGGTGGGATACTCTTCAAAGGGTCAGTGTGGACTTAAGGGTTGAAGGGCCTGTTTCTACAGTGTAGGGATTCTATTCTATCATATTTTACTACTGTTCAGGTTGTTTGAGCAAAAGTATTGAATTAGACAACCAGGCAGATTAAGAGCAAGAAAAAGGGGGGAGGACAGAAGAGATGGGGGACGGGGTAAGTAGAGAAAGGTAGAGGAAAGATAGTGATAGATTAAGTAATTTGTCAAATGCAGTATAGTGTGATGTGGATTTGTTCATTTTGTAATGGAGAACAAAAGATTATTATTTAAATGGAGAAAAACTGCAGAAAGCTGCAACACAAGGGACTTGAGGCGACTTATGCACAAAACACAAAGCACAGATGCAGCAGGAAATCAGGAAGGGCAAATGGAATGTTAGCCCTTATTTCAAAGAGGTTGGAGTATAACAGTAGGGATGTCTTACTGCAACTGTACAAAGGTGCTGGTGAGACGACATCTGGATCCTGTAAGACAGAAAAGGAGGATTTTTTTCTCTGAGGGCCATTGTTTTGTGGAATTTTCATTCCTGGAGAGCAAGGGTGTGCAAGAAACAAGGCCACTGAATTTTTTTTTAAGGCCAAGTTAAATTGACTAAGGAGTCACAGGGGTAAGTAGGAAAGTCGAGGTGAGGCCATATAACAGTGCTGAGCAAGTTGGAGAGGTCGAATGACCTTTTATATTACCACACTCCTGAAGGGCTTTTGCCCGAACCGTTGACTCTCCTGCTCCTCAGATTCTGCCTAACCTGCTGTGCTTTTCCAGCACCACACTTTGACTCTATATTATCATGCCTAATTAACATGTTTGTATGTTTTTAGTCTATGTTTGAAGTATCACATTTTTCATTTCTAGTGATGTAGAAATGTTGATTGTTATCCTCAGCGATACAGGAGCAAGCTAGTTACTGATGGTGGTAAATGAACTGAAACTCCTCAAGGAAAGAAATATTTAGAAGGGTACCTGTTCCTTTGTACACAGGTTAAATTTATATTGTGACTACATATTTTACTGTGAAGGTGAACCCTTATCTATTGACATGATGGATTTCTGTTTAGGAGATTATTTAGCTGGGGACAAAGCATTACTATCTCCGATAATTATATGAAAGCTTCCCAAGGCTGTTGAAACTGAAGTAAAACGGAAACAAAACATGTGACGTAGTGAAACCAATTACTTGTGCAAGTCTGATATTAAAATTGTTGTTCTGACTGAAGATGTATTGAAATAGTCAATCTCAGGACATTGTTTTTTTTCTTAGCTTGCTGTGACAGTGTTAATTGGATAAATTATGGAATAATACAGATTAAAAATGCATCTACAATATTTAGCAAACCTGAGATACAATATACATTGCTTTTGATGAGATAACGGAAAGCTGCACTTTGATAGAAAATGGAAAAGTTCTGCCCAGTGTTTACACTGGAGCTGCATAACAAGTACCTGGTGTGACCTGGGTTTGAATCCTGCCATGGCAGCTGGTGGAATTGGAACTCATTTTTAAAAATCTGGAATCAAGAATCTACTGATGAACATGAACTCATTGCTGATTGTTGGAGAAAACCATCCAAAACCATCCAAGAAAATTAGGGAAATAAACACATGGCTAAGGGATTGGTGTGGGAAAGAGGGATTCCACTTCATGGGGGCATTGGCATCAGTTTTGGAACCGGGGGGGATCTGTACCATTGGGACGGTCTCCACCTGGACCGATCTGGTACCAATGTTCTAGCGAAGAGGATGAATAGGGTGGTCAGTAGGACTTTAAACTTCTGAGTTGGGAGGAAGGGAAAATGAAAGCGACAGGGAGTATGGAGTTAAATGGAAAGATAAGCAGGAGGATAACATGTATGCAGGTGGATTTAACCTTGAGGCAGACTAGGAATGCAACAAAAAGGAAGGATAACTTAGGACATCTTATGACTTCCAATATCTCTAATGATAAGAAAGTTAGCATTAAGGCGCTTTACCTGAATGCTCGTAGCATTCGTAACAAAG